>NW_016690505.1:180821-313706 GCF_001604755.1 Lepidothrix coronata | reverse complement strand
GACTAATTTCAAATGCCTATATGGATTGGTCAGTTTTCCAGTGAGGGCAGAGGAGACAACAGACAAAACACAAATAAGGCATAATTATTTGTCTTTAAGAAGCACAAGAGTTGTATTGGTCAGGCATTTATATGGAGCACTTTATTTTTATTATCTTGGAAATAATAACAAAATTGCCATTAATATACAGTGCTCAAAGTAACTTCCACATACACTATTCTTTCTCAAATCTAAACCTTTATCAATATTGAATCAATAAGTTTCTTAATTCAAGCACTGCCATCATTGGAGGCATTTCAGCATTTGCTTTCATTCTCGTGATGGGCTGACACTGGCTGGATGCCAAGTGCCCACCAATGGTGCTCTATTTCTCCCATCCTCAGCTGGACAGGGGAGAGAAAATAGAATGAAAGGTTTATGGGTCAACATAAGGACATGAAGAGGTAATTTGGCAATTGCTACTTCAGGCAAAACAGACTTCACTTGGGAAAATTAGCTTATTGCCCATCAAATCAGAGTAGAATAATGATATAAATAAACCCAAATTTTAAAACTCCTCCCCTCCACCTCTCCCTTCTTTCTGGGCTCAACTTTACTCCCAAGTTCTCTCCCTTCTGTCCTCAGTGGCATAGGGGGATGGGGAATGTGGGCTGCGGTCAGTTCATCACATGTTATCTCTGCTGTTCCTTCCTCCTCAGGGGGAGGATTCCTCCTACTCTTCCCCTGCTTCAGCATGGAATCCACAGGAGACAGTCCTCCATGAACCTCTCCAATATGAGTCCTTCCCACAGGCTGCAGTTTTTCATTAATTGCTCCAGTGTGGGTCCCTTCCACAGGGTGCAGTCCTTCAGGAGCAGACTGCTCCAGCATAGATCCATGCGGGGTTACAAGTCCTGCCAGAAAACCTGCTCTAGCTCAGGCTCCTCCTTCCACGTGGCCACAGGTCCTGCCAATAAATATCCTCCAGCATGGATTTCCCACAGGGTCACAGCCTCCTTTGGCCACCCACCTGCTCTGGTGTGGGGCCCTCCAGGGCCTGCAGGTGGATCTCTCCTCCCCAATGAATCTCCTTGGGCTGCAGAGGCACAGCTGCCTCACCATGGTCTTTATCACAAACTGCAGAGAAATCCCTGCTCTGGCACCTGGAACACCTCCTCCCCTTTCTGCACTGACCTGTGTGTCTGCAGAGTTGTTTCTCTAACATATATGCAGTATTCTCTTTGGCTGCAATTACTCTTGTACAGGAACTTTTTCCCCTTCCTAAATTTGTTATCCTGGTGGCACTACCACCGTGGCTGAAGGGTTTGGTCTTGGTCATCCCTGGGTCCATTTTGGAGCAAACTGCTGTTGTCTCTCTCAGACATGGGGAAGCTTCTGGCAGCTTGTCACAAAATACACCCCTGTAGACACCCCCCCCCACTAAAACCTGTCTATGAAAACCCAATACACTCCTTCAATCAGACATCCCATTTAGACAAAATAGACTTCAGACACTGCACTGGGAAGGGCAATTAACCACTGAAGGTCAAACAGATTCAAATACAGGGTCCAACTCTTTATATTCTGGAAGGATGATATGGAAGTGTTTAAACAGTTTTCACATTTTTCAAATGGTGTAAGACTTAACAACATGAAGCCCAGGTTTCTGCAGATACCAGACACATGAAATGTATTTATAAATTGTATTCTCTGATGGCTAATCTCAGGAAAATCAACTATTAAGAATCTATAAAATTTGAGACAATTCAAAAATATAAATAAGGGTTTTTACATTTTTGACAGGTAGAAGATGTGTACTTTGAAAAGAGGCTGCTTTTTATTGTAGTACTAAATCTTATGTAGGAATCAAATTGGTATCTCTTAGAAAGTTCTGGCATGACTTTTCATCTGTATTTCATTAGATGACTGAATGCTTAGGAAATATGCCCACAAAGTTCTAACATTTGGATAACTGTGGTCATTTCCTAAATGATGAAGCGCTGCTAGATTTTAGAGAAGGTGCTCATAAGCCAACTCTACTCTGCCAGTTCTAGGGCAGTACAGCATCTTCCTGTTTATAAAGTTTTAGGATGATGAAAGTTTCCATAAATCAGCAACGGGTTTAGTTGACAAGAGATAATTGAAATGGATCTTGGAAGAAAAATCAGTGTAGTGGAGTAAGGCTATAGCAATAATACAGAGCACCAAGTTCATCTGTACTTCTGTTGCTGGCATTCATCCTGTAATGGCAAAGGGTACCTTCCCTTCCCAGAGGTCTTCATAGCAATTTTTTTTTAACTAGGCAGGATTTTATCAACTTTTCTCCTCTTTAAACATTGTCAGTGAGTGCTAGTCAGACTTCACAGTTAATTGTATTCTAATCTAGCCAATTAGTCCCCTATTCCCACGAAGACTTACACATGTGGTTAATTTAAAGTTTAAGGCAAGTGTGAAACTCTTCTGTGCCTGAGCCTGCCTGCTTCTAATGAGTGAGAAACCAAATGCTTTTCTTCCTCAAATCCCCCCTCAAGAGCCACAGCTTACTCTTGGCCTTTCATCATTAATCGCAGCTCTAGTGTTATGCACTATCTTACCCGTGCCTGATTATTAAACCTAATAAAACAAAGTGAAAAACAAATCCAAAATAAAAGCTAAAGGGAATCAAATTACCTGGTGGCCACGCTTTATAAATAATAGCTCTTTCATTAAACAAATTCCCTTTCTTTTGCTTTCTGTTGTTTCCTTTCCTCTTTCACCCCCACTATGGTCCTTCTTAGACAAGGTAATTCATTGTGTTGTGTGTTTTGTCATCTCTGTGGTCTGCACTGCACCATGCACCTCCAGAGGAGCGTGTAAATATTAATCCACACACATTCACATTCAACGAAATCAAAAGCCTTAGTTTTATGAATCAATAACACTTTCTCTCTGGGTTTGAAACAGTAGTAATCCATGGCCATGAGCTTTAATCCTTTTGAAAAGTGCTTTCAAATGGGACTTCCATGAGCAGTATAAAAAATTTGTGCAAACAAACAAAGGTACAGCACAGCTAGCAAAACACTGGTTTGCTGTAGAACAGTCTTTATTGACCTTCACCCACAAGGAAAAATGTTGTTACTTGCTACTCTCAACCTGCTCCCAATGACATTAAACTCTGTCTGGAAAAGAGTTTTCCTGAATGGCCCTTCCAAACTTTTGTGTCCTCTTAACCCATCATTTCTCCCTTTCTCTGCCATTCCCTTAGTGATGTTAAAACATTACATAAAGGCTAATAAAATAATTGTAGAAACTAGAAAATAAGAGATTTATAGTACTTCTGTGCAACCTTAGTTTCTCCTTCCTCCTGTGTGTACCTCATGCTGGATGCTGCAATTGCAAGACCTTGCTTCGATTTTTCACAAACCTCCTCCAACTTCTGGCAGCAACAAGGAAAAGGTTTTACAGACCAATCAACCAATGAGTGCAGACAAGGTGTTGAAGCTGATGGTAAGGATCATACCTGCATCACAGGATGTCTAGCATGACCAGACTACCAAATGAACTACAACCCTTTCAGACAAGCTGTATATTCTTTCTTGCCTTGATTCACTATTATCCTCTGCACTGCATGGACTCAGAGCCCTTTGGAAAAAAACCCTGCCTCTGACTGTGCCATTGTTACCCTAAGCTGCTGGCCAGTTTTCAAGGGTTTGATGGGTTGTTTCTCTTAGGAGCAGAAGAAATTAAAGAGGGAAACAGATATTTGTCAAAGTCTCTCTAACTGGAAAAAACAAGAATATTGTCCTGTTTCTATGAATACATACATGATCAAGTATATATTCCCTTTTTACTCTGCAACGTGTTCCCTAATATCAGTGCTAATTTTAAACTAAAATCACTTAGTGTTTTAATGGCTGGCTCTAGCTTGTCTTTTTTTCTATGTGGGGACATTTCTTATGCAGGTTGTAGTGGGGTCCATCCATCCCCGTCCCTGCTGCAGCCTTGTAAAATACTCTTTCTGTGCCTTGCTTTGCCCTGGCACTCAACAGGGAAAGATCCCATCACAACCCACAGGATCTGGAAGTACATGACATCTCTGTATAAGTCCTCTGCAGGACTTTCCTGCTGTTCCCAAAGTTACTTAGGCACAATGCAACCCAGGCAGGAAAAGCAGTATATGGGAGAAAGGAAGAAAATCCCAGTGCCTTGGCTGTCCTGTGCTCAGGCTGGTAAATTGTGCAGTAGGAATTTATTGCACAATTGTGTGCTCCCATTCTTCTTTACGCTAAAGCTGTATGATGCAGATCTTTCATATTGATCACCAAGTTGGGTAAATGTGGAACAGAGCTGCTGTGCTCTAGTGTGTCTGGGCAGTAGATCTTGCGGGAGGTTTCACTAGTTACCTAAGCTCACAGAGACAGCCATAGAGCACCTGCAAAGTAGCACAAGAGAAAATTAGAAAGCTTTGCACAACATTATTGCCGTTTGCTTTATTTTTTAATATACAGCAAATAAATAGTGTCATCTTCTTAGTTTTATCTTTGCAATTAGCAGTCTGTACTGTTCTTACGTTGCACTATATTGTTCTCTCAAGCCTCCATTATGCACACTCACATTCACAAAAGCCTGCTACAAAAATTTCTGTTGAGAAAATTGGGCATATCAACTAAAAAACACTAGAGTAACCACTGCTTCTATGTATAAAGCACACGATTTTCCACCCTTCTCTCAAAAATCCATTTCCCTGAAACAGTAAACTGTAAAACTGAAAATGCTCTTGAAAGCATGGCTACCATATATCAAATTGTCAGCTGTAGATGGTGGTTATTTTCTGGAAATTTTAGCTGGAAAGAATTTGAGGGAGGAAAGAGATTGTTGCATTTGCTGGACTTCCAGACATGTGGGATGTTATGGGAATACCTACACAGTAGCTTCATCTAACTAGCCAGAAATCTGACAGTCCCAGGGTCTGCCAAATTAATGACATGTGTGGTACACAGTTGGTTCATGTACATACAGTAAGTATGATGTGAACTGGAACTGTCAGCAATGCACAGCTTTAGTAGTCCATGAAATCCCACAGACACACAGCAGCCACACCTGAGATCCCCTTTCTGAACCTCTCCCCTGAGAATCATACAATCATAGAATCAACCGGGTTGGAAAAGATCTCCAAGATCATCAAGTCCAACCCTTGATCCAACACCGCTGTGGTTACTAGACCATGGCACTAAGTGCCACATCCAGTCTCATCTTAAAAACCTCCAGGGACGGTGAATCCACCACTTCCTTGGGCAGCCCATTGCAATGTCCGATTGCTTTTTCTGCTAAAATTTTCTTCCTAATGTCCAACCTAAACCTCCCCTGGCAGAGCTTAAGACCGTGCCCTCTTGTCCTACTGCTGGTTGCCTGGGAGAAGAGACTGACCCCTACCTGGCTACAACTTCCTTTCAGGTAGTTGTCTACCAGGTATGAAGATAATATTGGGCTCTGGGGTACAACAATATTGTCTCCTCTATTTATTCCACAAAGGAAGTAGGTCAGTTTTGCTAGTTATTCTGAATTAATAAGGCTTCAGTAAGGCTTTGCTCACTCATAGCATAATACATTAAATATCATGTCATACTGTAACAGGTCTGCCTCAGTGGAAGTTAACATTCTTGGTAGCAGCCTGTATGGTGCTGGGTTTTGGATTTGTAGCTAAAAACATGCCCAGAACTCACCAATATTTGACTATTGCTGACCAGTGCTTGCATAGCTTCAAGGCCTTCTCTCTTTCCCGGTCTCATCACCCTGCAGTGGGTAAGCAGGGGATGAGCAAGAAGCTGGGAAGAGACATGGCTGTAACAGCTGACCCAAACTGGCCAAAGGCATGACTCCATGCCATATGATGTCATGCTCAGCAATGGGTTAGAGGAGGAAGGAGGTGGAGGGCCTTTGGTTTCCAATGCAGATCACAGAATATCACACAATATACTGAGTTGGAAGGGACCCACAAGGATCATCAAGTCCAAATCTTAGACCTGCACAGGACCATCCCCAAGAGTCACACCATGAGCCTGAGAGTATCGTCCAAACACTTCTTGAACTCTTTCTGGCTTGGTGTTGTGACCACTTCCCTGGGGAGCCTGTTCCAGTGCCCAGCTACCCTCCAGGTGAAGAACCTTTTTCTAATATCCAGCCTAAACCTCCCCTGACACAATTTCAGGCCATTCCCTCCGGTCCTGTCACTGATCATGACAGAGAAGAGACCAGTGTCAGCCCCTCTTCTTCCTATCAAGTGGAAATTGTAGATTGCAACGAGGTCTCCCCTCAGTCTCCTCTTCTCCAGGCTGAATACACCAAGTGACCTCAGCCACTCCTCCTATGCCTTCTCCTCAAGGCCCTTCACCATCTTTGTTGCCCTCCTTTGGATGCTCTCTAATGGCTTAATGTCTTTCTTATATTGTGGTGCCCAAAACTGCACACAATATTCAAGGTGAGGCTGCACCAGTGCAGAGCAGAGCAGGACAATCCCTTCCCTCAACCAGCTGGTGATGCTTTGCCTGATGCCCGCCCCCTGGACATGCTTGGCCCTCCTGGCTGCCAGGGCGCTGCTGACTCATATTCAATTTGCTGTCAACCAGGACCCCCAGGTCCCTTTCCACAGCACTGCTTTCCAGCATCTCATTCCCCAGTCTGTACATACATCTGGGGATGCCCCATCCCAGGTACAGAATCTGGTACATTCCCTTATTGAACTTCATATGGTGATGATTCCCAGTCTTCTAATTCTTCAAGGTCTATCTGCAGGGCCTCCCTGCCTTGCTCAGAGGCTGACTGGCTATCAGTCTGCGGTGGGAGGTGATGAGTAATTATTGCCTTTGCATGGCTTGGCTTTGTCTGGTTTTTTTCACTTATTAAATGTCTATCTTGACCTATGACTTTTCTTGCATTTTCTTTCTGTTCTCTTCCCTGCCCTGCTTGTGAGAGGAGGGTAAGTAAGCAGCTGTGTGGGTGCTTTGCTGTTGGCCAGGGTCAGCCCACAAAACATACCAGTGTGTGAACAGGCAGTGGGTTGACTGGGACAACACAGATTGTATCAGGGGCCCTACTTCCCACATTTCAGGTGGGTTTGAATGTGTGACCATCAGCTCAGACTCATACTTACTTTAATAGCTAGACTGCCTTCTTCTTCACCCAGAAGTCTTTGTGTTTACTGATGCACACATTTAACTGGTGAGTTTGGTGTCATCAGCACTGGGTAGAGAGAAGCAATGCTCCTACTCCCCTTCCTGTGCTCAGCAACACAACTGAAAGCACATGTTAAACAATTTACCTGTAGGTTTGTGACCTGCCAGCCACAATGATTTTATCACTAATTTAAAAGTCTTAGTTCTTCAAGCTGTTGCTCACAAGCAAATTCCTTATTTCTGTAGGATAAGCAAGTTTACAGCAGTCGGGTGAGAGGGGCATTCTCAACAGGTAACCATGTAAGTCTGAATAGCTCCAGTGCAGAAGGTGACTGCTTTTAAGGCATGTATTTATTCACTTCTACAGCTCCCAGGATTTTTAAGTTTACCTGATTTTCTTTGTGATCTGAATCACAAAATTAGTTTTTATTCAAGATGGTGTCCAGGATCAATCAACATGTTTACTAGTGGATTCCTACCGAAACTCTTTGTTTCAGCAGCATTAAACATACCATCTCTTTTTAGAATGAAAATCAGCATCTATGAAGGCAGCAGGAGGTTTTTTCATTGATTTCAACAGTATAGCTTTCTGTCTTCTCACATAAAAGAATCACTTACTGCAGAAATGAACTGAGATGCTAAGTCTTGGCTTGGATCCTGATTGATCTCCAAATCCCTTGTGCAATCACCCAGGCAGCTGAGCTCCACTGCAAGTCCAGAAACAAGGATGAATTCCACTCACCTCCAAAGGAGAACAAGGATAAAGCAAATGTTCATAGGATTTAAAGTCTTTGGGGACCAGAAAGGCTCATTCCTCTCACTTTCCTTAGCTGCTATTATAAAGGTTTCCTTCTCTGTGAGGCTGATTCAATTGCCACTGAATGTCACTAGCAAAACTGCAAGTGACTTGTGAGTCAGAATATATTGGAAGATTATTATTGTTGTTATTACACCATACAGAAATGAATTATGAAGAATTTTTTGAAAAAGATGTGTTCTCTCCGGACTGTCACCTAGTCTGAAGAAGTTCCAGCTTAAACACAGAATGACAGCTTCAGAAGTGTATCACTAGTTCCCATTTTAAGGGATGTCATTTTGCCTTCACTGTGCCTGCTGATATTGCCTGATTTCAGTGGGCTTTGCACATATTCTTCTGGTGATAATAGCAGTCCTACACCAATAAGATACCACAGAGAGAGCCTAGTGACAGCATATAGGAGAAGTTCACTGTTACTAATTAAACCTATGTTTTCAATGTTAGTGTCTTGCTGCCGCACCAAATACATCATAGGACTGTTTGGAGAAAGAAATTACAAAGAAAAACATTTAATTGGAATTTGCCAAAAATTCCCCAGTATAACAATTTTTCATAGAATTACTCAAAACCAACAGATTACTGAAGGTTTGAAAGGCATGTGTTCCTGGACAATGGTATTAGTGCATCGCATTGGCAGCTGCTGTGTTAGAGCAGCTGGTTTATCACTTTCCTTGCCCCATGTCAGTTCAGTGTACATGAAGAAAGAGATTTTTGAAGAACATTTTCTTTTAAGTTACTGCTGATCGGAGGCTCCAGAATAGGAAACTTGCATTGCAAATAGAGATCATACTGCTGGAGATCCATCCTTTCCACCATGTCTTCCACTGTGATGTTCCCCCAGCCTACACACTTACTGTTCATCTCTTCTATTTGCTAATTTGCCTGCCAGCCTGAGAGTCATAAAAATTTCATTTGCACTCTTTGAAACATGCACATTCAGAGTTTTCTTCTTGCTGGGCAATGAAGTTCTCTTCCTAAGCTAAGTACACGCAAGCCTTTTTGTTCTGGGTCAGTGTTCATATCTGTGACAGAGAGATCAGAAATCTTATCACTCAACCTTCTAACTCTTGCATTGCACCAAAAGGACAGTCAGCAATCTTTTTGACAGTGGATTAAGAAGTAAGAACCTGAAGAGAGTCTCAGAACATAAATTTCAGTACCCTGCTAGTATGCTTTGAAATAGGTCTCAGTGTATGTTTTCAGTCATATATTTTTAAAAATTCAATACACATGGAGTGGTCTCTTTGCCCTTTCCTTACACGCATGTGTTTATCTTCTGCTAATGGAAGTAGCAGAGGCATGAACAACATCTGTGCTGCAGGCACTAGGACTGTTCAGAGTCCTCAGCACTCCCAGCTGCGTTACTCACCGTTTTAGCACACTGCCAACAAAAACTCAGAGAATATCTCCACTTCATTCTGCACTTTTGCTTCAGAGGTGTAACGAACCTTCTTTCAGTCAAAGCCAAATATTTTACCGTGGTTGCAAATTTTTTGCTAATGAATGAATAGCAGACATATATTTTTCATTTGATAAAGACATGCACTTAGCATTGTCATTTAAAAAATGTATATTCATATAGCCTTTTAAAAATAAGTGGCACCATTGTCATAGTTATCTTTGCATATGTTCAGCAGTGCCAGCAATTAACTATGAATGTAAATGTAATCAAGCACACTACACACTTCTAATAAATAAGGCAGCTTCTGTAACTCTATTGTGCTGAGAATGCTCTGTGGCTTGCTCCTAAAGAAGGTAAGGGGAGCCTTTTCCCAGCTAACAAGTGTGTTGATTCACTAGTGTACCACATTGTACTGTCTGCTGAAACTCATGGGGCAGATTGGCTCTAAAAAAAGGCATCCAACTACAACTATTGGAAGAAAAATGAGTATTTGTATGCATCCTCTCTCACAGACTTGGGGAGTAGAGGAATGTCTGAAAAGAGTGTGCAAGAATGGATTTCTTATTGCAACCTTTTATCTAGATGTCCCTTTCCCTGACCTCCTTGGTTCAGCCTTCACCTGTCAGATGAGACAGACTTTTGCTAATGATCTGCGTGCTTAAGAAAAAGCCCTCACAACCATGTGCACAATAGGAAACAGGACATACAAGCAAACCACAACTGACCATGAATTGATGATTTCACTTTGATCTCGCCCCAGTTTCCACCTCTCCTCATCTCACAGTGCCTCTTGCTTCTCTCAGATTCTCACCTCCAGGGAGGAGACCACAGGTCTTCTCAAAACCCCTGAGACTGTATATTGGCAAAAAGATACCAGAAATATACAAGGTGAATTGCATAAAGGTAATATGATGTTGTTTCCTTACTATGTGTTGGAAAAATAAAAATATTTTCTTTCAAAATCTATTCAGCGCTCTCACGAAATGCTCCATTGAGAGTCCTATTGTCCTTCGGAAAAGGCATAACACAAACAAGATTTGGGCACACAGGCCCCTGCCTCAGACAAAACATGCTATGGAAGGACTTGCATTGGGTTTAAACTAGCAATTTACTTTCCAGAGTTGCTTAGGTATTCCATATTTTTGCTGTGACAAGAGGATCAGTTAGCAGCCATGTGAGCACCTTGCCACCAGAAAAGGACTGATACAACTGACTCATTAAAACCAGGCCATCAGACACCTGTCACTTGGTAACAGTCTTTGGAGCAGAATAGGACTGGAAACTATGCTGGATTTTATCCAGTGGCCTGAGGGTAGAAGCACCCATGTGTCCTAGTATTAGGTATTATTTTTCATTGATTTGACAGGAAGTCTACTCTCTGTTCTGCCATATTGAAAAGCAAAGAGTACATGAAAAGTTTCACCCTTGAATACATCCCACAGGGGTCTAAAGACCCAAGGTACTTGATTAGGTATGGCCAGCCGGCACATTCAAGTAACATAAATCACTGTAAGGAGCAAGTTATGCAAAATAGTTAAGTCCTTTATTATGAACTCTGTCTGTGAGGTCAAGATCATCACTGATTAAATTGTTCTTTTTTTTTTTTGGTCAGCAGGTTTTGTTTCTTCAGGTATATTCTCTATATCTCCCACAGCTCCCAGGGGTCATCAACAAGGTCACTGGCAGGTGATGAGAAGACTTCTCAGCTGGGAGAAAGGGAGCTGGAGACAGATGCCAGAGTTCCTCATAAGACTCTTCGTGCAAATTCACTTAACAATTTTCTCATGAGGGATTTTTGTTTGTGTCTGATGAAAACTTCACTGTCAGTACCACCCGGACCAAAGACTTCAACTCATTTTTTATTTATCTGTGACCACAGAATGGAGGAATGCTTTTATGCACCCCTGCACCTCCTATTTTCAATCAGCTCTGGAACACAATGAACACAACTTCTCCACTGCCATCTCTCCATTTCGGGAAGAGGACACATAATGACACATGAAAGAAATTCAGGCAGATTTTCAAACCGAATCCTATGCTTTTGAGGCACTAGCAGTAAAGAACATCTTCTCAATACTGCCGTACACAAAAACGGTACAGGAATGATACCTTTTCTGTCTCTTTAGAAAAGAGAAAGAAAGAAAAAAGAAAAAAAGACAGTAACCCACAAATACTGGCTCCACAACAGAGTTTCTTGTTTGATAAAAGAAAATGCCTAGAGAAATAGTGAAGTGCATAGTATCTTCTTTTCTTTAAACTTAGGACATTACAAAATACCATTAATATTATTTTTCGTTAATGGTTTTGCATCATTAGTTGTCATCATACTAGATTGCAGTAACCAGTTATGCACCTAAATGTACATAACTGGAAGTATGATCAGTAAATTTAAATTACTGCTTCCCTAATGAGCTCATCTATGTCTTCAGCTTGGTGAAATCAGTATTAACAGTCAGCTCAGGATTGTTTCCTTGGACTCCAAGAAATTTGAGTTAGTTCTATGCAGCATGTCCATTGACAGATGTAAAAACACTTTACTAAAATATGAAAATTCATTACTCAGAGATGTCTTGGTGGATACATATGTGTACACATACCATGGTGTATTTTGTATGTATCAGCCAGTAATTTTACTTTCTTAAAGAGGTATGAAGATAAAAAATAGTTTCAATGTCTGAGCTAATATGTGTGCATAAAATGAATTGCTGGCAGTGCAATAGAAATTATGATAAGGTGTGTTTCCACATGTAATGGGATTTATACCATGTAATGGTATAAATTTTATGATTATGCATTCTGGCACATAAATAATATATATTGTCCAAAGAGCCCTTGCAGATATCAGGTGATACTTCTCTGGTTTTGTAGCTTCCAGACTGCTATTGGATTGATGCTACTGTTGGAAAAACAGAAAACACTGCAAGAGCTGTTTTACTCTTTTCACTATTTTGCCTTTTGTACTAAAAAGACAGAGTGTGTGTGGAAACATTCAACTCTAGAGGATGAACCAAATGCATCATAATTTGTCACTTTTTTCAGTGATGATGCCTTAGAACTCTTCTCTGTCCAGAAATACACATTAGAAATGTAGCAGTTCTTTAAATAAAAGGTTTTGCACAGATTATCACTACTGAAGAAATGTAATCTGCTTGATATTCAATATATATTTTCTCATGACAGTTTTATTGTACAATTAAATTTCATACTTTTTTTCTACCACTCTGAATATGCATTAGAAAGCCAAGCATCATAATTCTAAATGAATTGGCTTGATTTGCTTGTTGAAATTCAGTTACTGCTTCTTTCTGTGCGTTTCAAAGAAAGGCCATGGACTGTAACAGTATATTTAAAGTCAACACAGCACATGGTCACTGAAGATCTAGGGCGCATCAAAATTGTATTTCTAAGTCCAAGTTATACACTTCACATGGAAAATGAAATAATGTAGTTCTAAAATGGTTTATTGGAGTAACAAACTGTAGAGGAACAATAGAGCTAATAGAGGGTTAGGGAGAGAGGTAGATTATGGAACACATTGTGTATTACCTGAAAATTATACTGATATTTAGATGGACATAATAACTTAGTGAGGCTCATTTGAATGCAAAAGAATGAACATTGAATTGATATTAACTTTTAATGCTTGCCATTTTATGTTAATTTATATTTTCAAATTATAGTCAATTTTTTTGTAATCAGACTGGCTAATTATACCTCAAACATGTAAATTTGACATGATAGTAAAACCAAATTAAAAAAAAAATCAACAAAGCACTTGGTTATAAAGACCTATAATTCACTAAACTGGATTCTGGCTTGAGTTTCTGCAACTACACAAAGCGTTATGCTTTGCACTAGCAAAATCATTCCATTTCTCTGAGATGATTTCTTTAGTTGGTTCACCAAGGCAACGCTGCTAGCACACTCTGTCTGTACGACCTTTTCCTGACCACTGCTTTGGTAATTTTTTGAGAAAGCCTTCATCTAACCTTGATATCCGCAAATGCAGTTTTCAAACATTTCCTCATTATGAAAGCATCATTAGCAAAAACATATTTTTCTAGCACTGAAATGGTCTCGACTTGGGACTGTGAGCTCTGTTCCTAAACAGTTCTTAGCAAGTTATTTTTGCCAATCCTAAACATCTACTCACCTTCCAAAATCAAAATGGAGAACTAGAGCCTTATATTTTATATATCTAATTCCCTTCAGGGCAATTATTTTCCAATACATTTTAAACAAAGTTACTGTGTAAGCATGCCAAATAGACAGGAGCTGATATGGAAGATGAGCTTTTTCTTTTCATAGTTTACACTTTGGAGTTAGAGTTTATTTCATTTCTTTTCTTTTGTTTCCAGAATTGAAATAATAAATTCCTTCTGTCAACTCTGTACAGATAGTCTTTAAGTGATCATAACTCAAATGTCCTTACACAACAAAAGTATTCTAGCTTGAATGACCTTCAAATTGGGAAATGCTGTGTGCAAAGCTTTATGTACAGTGTTGAGCTGATAACCTTGTTGCACCAGCCCCCTACTCATTTGAAGTTATTTGTTTTTTTAGCAAGTACTCATGTAATGGAACTCGACCATTTCATGAAATATTTTTTCCTTGTGTATGGGTGAGCAGATAAGATGATTAACATACACAGCAAATTGAAAATCCTTACTCCTTCATTAGGCCATTCTTTCTCCTCCTTCCACCTTTCTTTAGGGTCAGGACTTTATTCATGTTGTCTTTCACAACACAGATTGCAATGAAATCAGTAAGCTACATTTGAACATGGAAAATATTCACTCAAGCAAAACTCCGGTTGATTCAAGAGGGAGATTTCTGCTAAATAGGAATCGAAAGTTGAACTGTGGCTTTGTGGGTAAAAAATGTAGTTACTGCAAATAGCTAGGTTAAGTGAAATTTCTACCTCTGCTTCTGCAGAAATGCTGAAGCCAGAGTCTGCTCACGCATTTATGAAGTATTTTACAATGCCATCATAATTCATCTTTACTCATCTGTACCTACAAGTCATGCAATGCCTTGAATGCACGAAATCGTAGATGGTGTCTCCTACAGTGTTGAGAAAGCAGAAATTCTTCATTCTGCCTACCTATGAGAGCTTTCCAGGACAGCTTTCAGCAGTAGGATGTTACAGTACTACCCTTGCTAAGGCACTGCAGAGCTGAGGCAGACATGCTACAAGGTCAGTGGTCCTATGAGTTCACCAACTGTAGCCAAGAGCTACAGGGGCAGCACTTCATTGGTGGGTTTCTACCACTGCCCACCAGGACATCAGCAAAGCCGTGAGCAGCCTAAAAGCAATTCTCCTTCCCATCGGTAGCAAAACTGTGGTAGGAGCTTGGTCTGCCATATTTTCTTTAATCTTTTTATGTGTGTAGGTGGCCAAACTCACAATTGCGGCTAGATAATGATTACTGTCTCATTCAATAGAGATTGTCCAAGAATCTGTATAAATGGCTCTGCTCTAGCATCTTTTATCTGCTCTCCAATTGGACCCATGAAATGCATGTAATCACACTTACAGAGCACCCAGAAGGTTTACTTGCCCCCAGTGCAAAGCAGTGAAAATAGAATAATTTTGAAATTTGCAGATCATCCTTAAGAACAGAGCTTTTCAGCAGCTCAGAACTGATTTTTTTTATTAAAGAATCTTCCATAATAGCTAGTGCATACTTACAATGCTAGTTACTTTTTTGCAATTATGTTATTCAGAAATAATTGGATTTCTGAGGTTTAATTGGGCTCTAAATTAGCCATAGCTTTCATAAAAGCTATTACAGAGATTTCTAATAGCAGCTTTTCCTGCTATTTAAGCACAGAGTATTTCAATGAGAATGATTCACCAGTGTAAAAAGTCTTGGCTGTTGTGAACTCTAGCACAGGTTCAGATTAATTATGACAATTTAGGCACCATCCTTTTGTAATTAAACATTTGCTCAAAACAGTACCCAAAGTGCACAACTCTGTCAAACAACTGTTTGCCTTTTAGAAAAATACAATTTTGTTTTCCAACTCTTTGGAAGATTAAGAAGCTTTATGGCAGATTGGCTCCTGATGACCAAGTTCAGAGGCAGGGTCAGCACCTGTTTACTCTCACAGGTCTTTTCACCAGCCTACTTGGGAGGAGGCTGTGTGAGGTGTGCTGCTGAAATCCCTTCCCACCCGAGGGGTCCTATGCTCCACGTGCTGACCACTTCTGCACATGTGTGCTTGCATGCTACCATCCCACTGCTGGAAAAAACAGAGAAGTAAAAATGAAGTCAGCTATTTTGGAGAATATCCTGGGGCAATTCCTTTGACTTTGCTGCAGATGACTGAGAGGTGATGATGAGGTGATTCAGGGTTAAGAGAAACAGACCTGACCTTTGTGCTTTCCTCTGGTTTGTGTCAGTGGCACCACTACTCCAGTGCAGCAGTATCTGGGATCTGCACAATCTTCACCACAACCTGTAGGCTAGGCTATATTTTAGGCATCACTTTGATTAAGGAAAAGTGTGCTGCCTTATCCTACCAGACAACATAATTCCTGGACCACAATGATGGTTTCCCCACTTATGTCCTAGCCTGGGGAGGGATACTGGATAAGGGTAGCAATCAAGCCACTGTCCACTAATTCCTGCTTACTGCCTCACCCATGCATGCCACGTTTGCTACATTACCTGGTTGAGAGAGGCTGAAGTTTTGCTCAGTCCTTCCCTATTTAGTCTAAGGTGAAAAGCTAATGTTCTCCCAGATCCACAACTCAAGACTATGTTAATCGTCTAATACCGGACTTGAGGATGGAGTGTGACCTACCATGGAAAAACTCAGAATGTTTGGGAAGGCAGACTGACTGGGCTTTGTTTTTTAGCGAACAAGTTAGCAAGTCTTTACCTGTTTTTTTTTTCTTTGGAAAAAGGGTAATCTAAGAAAATTAAAAATGCATTGTGGTAAATTTGGCTCATTCTCTGACCCACTCACTCTTCTGATGAAGCCCACTTCTTTCCAGAGTCTAGTACCAAGGGAGACCAACCCTATAAATTTTAAATTATCACAGATAAACCAGAATACTCTTCCAGTGATTCATATAAGTCTGAAAAATATTTGCCCACATAACAAAGGTTGGGATTCAGCCTCAGATTAAAACATGAGGATCTGGATGTCTACAAATACATATTTACAGGTGAATTAGAGGGCCAAGCTTCCATCATATCTCTGAAGTTTTGGTCAATACACTCAAATGAGAAAAGGAGGATTCAGCCCACTCTAATATAGACACCTTAGGGCTCAGCCCTGTGCCTGAATGCAGGTGCTCTGAGGAGCCCTGGGGGATCCCAGCTGTCTTTTGGGTGTTGAAGCTGGGTGGAGCATATCTCCCAGGGTTCAAGTGTCACAACTGTGATCCCATGTCCAAGTCTGAGGCACTTGAAGTTGCACAAGAATTCTGCATTTACACAGCTGAATTGATATCAAGAAGTCAAAACACTGAAAGAACTTTGGACACTTAAGGACTTCATAGGTCAGATGCCATCATCAACTTAATTTACTATATTACTATGAAGTTCAAACAATTTTTGATCTGAAAGACATGACACAAATCCAAAATCTGCCAAAATTAAATATGACAGTTGAAACAATGCAATTAAACTTTTTACTCTCACATTTTTTTCCCTTTTCCTCTGAAATGCTAGACTTTGCATTTTCTGGCAAAGAAGCCCCCTAGTGATATGGAGTCCCCTTCACAGGTATACTTCATGTAAATGGTGAGTGATAACATTTCAGTATCTTGCAGCAGATGCTTTTTGGCTTTGTTTTATGTGTAATAACTTGGAGGATTCCTTGAGATCTACTTCAAGGCTGAGAATGCCTTTTGGAAATTCATTGAAAAAGCACATTTTTTTCAACTACCTGAGAAATTTCAAGGTTCTTTTGTGTAAATAGGGAAAAACAGTATCGAGGTATGAGCGAACTCTCAATCCTTTTCTAGACAACTGGAGTTTCACAATTGACTTCAACAGAAGCAAACTTAAACCTTCTAAATCAACATCCCAGTTTGCCATGCACTAAGTACAAATAAAACCTTACTAAATTGCAAGAGGAACTCGGTGAATTGAGTCAATTCACTAAGGTAAATGATAAAAAAAAATGTAATCGGAAGAGATATTAAAAACATTATTTCAGTATATGAACTTTTTTTGGTGCCTGTTTCATATAAGCAAAGATTTATCAATATTCATCAATAATATATTCACCTATGATGACTGTGAATAATGTGATGTTTAATATTCCCTAAATTTTCTAGATAACCTTAGTGAAAAGTCATTAATTGTAATATTTATCTGCTACTCAAAAAATAACATGATATAAAAGGACACCTCAATTTTCCTCTTTGATGTTTCAAATACAACTAGGTCACATTAATCAATCAACAATGTGCTTATCATACACTGTGGTCAATTATGTCCCAACTATCAGTGACAGTTTTCTGGCTTGCAATCTGGACACATATACTGTCATGATAACTATGTTCTTTTCAGCTCTTTTGTATTTTACAACCAGTGCTATTTCTTGAGGCACATCAAAAATGTACAAAAGGGGAATCAGGTACTTCACAAGCCCAATTCCTTTCTGTGCTATTAGTGTATTTCCAAAGAATAAACTTTCAGTGCACTGAAATCCAAAAAAAATAGGATAAGCTCCCTTTCTCTGAAGAGAAAGTTACACGTTAAATAAAACTGGCAGTACTACAAATAGAACATTTGCATTTGCTGATTGCAAGGTTGCAATTATATCTCGCCATTTTAATGAAGTCATAAACTATTTGAGCTTACTTCTTTGGTTTATTGCACCATGATAACCTTTTTATTTTGAATTGTAGACATATAAACTACAAATATTAATGATATCTCTGTGAAAGACATTATTATTACTGTTTACCAGGACATGATTTATATTCTGGGCTATTGGTAAAGATGAGTCAGTATCTCCCAAATGAACTTTGACCCAGTTTTAAATAGAACTTCTCACCTTCAGACAAAACATATCAATCTTCACCTTCTGTTTTTATAAAAATTACTCTGAATGAATGATACACTCATAGATCTTATGATAAAGTATTTCTCCATTGGAAAATGCTGATTGGCGAGTGGTGCAATTGCTTATTTTAACAATACCTCACTCTAATTCCCCTTGAAAAATATTTTTGATAAGAACAACTGAACATTTTCAATTTTGTGAAGGAGAATATTTAATTTTTCTTTTTAAAACAAACTTATTTTCAAATATTGAAAGTGAATTATTAACACAATATAAAGCAAAATTATGGGATAAACACTTCAAAAATACATTACCCAGAATTTTTATTTTAAGTTAATTTCCTGTTAATGAAATCTGAAAACACTTTTTAATATATTTGCTCAAAATAGGAATTTGTTTTAGATTGTGGAGTTGCCCACGAAATAGAATAGGCAGGTTCTGTGAGGCCACAAGCTCAGTCAGGCTAAGGACACAAGCACTGACTGAAGAACCTTCTTCCTCCCACAGAGGTGATGGCTTCTGCAGTACCATGCTCCAGGACTTCTTGAAAATGAGAGAATATGACATTCTCTATATATTTTTTTCATCTTTCTTGAGTAAAGTTTGCTCCAACTGGCTCATAGATGGAGACTTGAGAAGGAAGAAGCTGTGTGAGTTCTCAGCCCTTCCAAGTGCATGATGAGACACATTTTACATCTTCCTTTTTAAGTGCCAGCAGCAGAATATGGAAACGAGAGTGAATTTGAATATCAAAAGTCATTCTCCAGTTTAACCACTCTTAAAACCTGTCACATAACATTCCCAGTAGTAATTAGCTACCCTGTTGCAACTCAGAAGCACAAGTACCACAGAGGTGGTTGAATGACCCTATTTGTTGCAAATTGTTAATTTACTCAGGATAAAAATAAAGAGAAAGGAATTTTTAAAAATGTTGTACACAACTAACAGTTCAATAATAGCCGTTTGCTCGGTTTTATTGTTTTTACATCGTATTTTGATGCTCAAATACTCATTGGGATATTCAGAAGGTAATGCAGTAATAATTTATGAAATAAGAGGATCAGATATGCAACTGTTTTCCTAGTGGTGCATTTCCTATCATATTAGCAGTATAAAAATTGTAAAAAGCTGATGGTGGCAGTGGGTTCCCACTGAGACATACTCTTACAGTGGTATCCATGTCAGCTTTTTGCTTTTTAATCACAGCTTTGACATTCAGTCAAAGTGTTTTTCAGTGTTTTTCTTTTAAAAATCATATAAGTTTTCACGCAGGAGCCCAAATCATTTAGATGGCATTCCTTCTCCTACATTAAAGACAATTAATGAAAGGAGTGCAGCTAACTTCCGCTTTGGATCTCCTACATTAAAGACAATTAATGAAAGGAGTGCAGCTAACTTCCACTGAGGAAGATGCATGTACCAACACTACTTGTGTGTGCAGGCTGTAAAGAAAAAGTCCTTTCTTAAAGCATAGCTTGAGCCCTAGTAGGTGCTGTGACGGGACATGAGAGGCTGTGAAGTATTCCTAATGGAATTTGAAGGTACATTTCTTTTGCCTTCACAAACATTGTTTTGCTATCAGTGCAGGAATATACATAAAAACTGCTAATAAAACCTGAGCTTTTGATATTTAGTTACTGTAGTATACCCAAAACAAAGACAGGCAAGACCCAGAAATTCTGACCTATCCTTACAAAGGTAAGGTTAAAATGTTGATGAGAGAGATATGCTGATATGTTGGTCAGCTCAAGTAACTGGACTTGGTGAAAAGTGGTCTTTCAATACCTTGAAAAAAAAATCCTAATAGTTCGATATTTTTCTTATCAATTGTAAGAGAACTTTCTCTCAGACCTTTGCCATTGCCAACTGCCAGCAATGGCTCTTGCTCCAGAGTGGGCAGAAAGCTTCCTGTATAAAGCCTTGTTTGGACTGTAGTCATGCTCTGAAAGACATTGCATGCCCATAGGAGCAAAGAGTAGGAGGGGGGCTTTGACAGAGTGGTGGTGTGAAGTGGGATAGGAACTGATTTAGAATTTCCTTATTTTCCACAATAATGCCTTTCAAGTTGAATCATCCTGGTTCTACAAAATCATTGGCTCTATTCTTCAACCTTTAGGTTCCTTTTTTTTAAACCATTCCCAGATATCTATTATATTACTACCTCCCATCAGAGACATCATCTTTCTTAGAGTAAACTGAAAATCACTGGTTATGACAAAAAGGAATTCCCATTAACAAGTCATCATCTAATCATTTTAGGATCTTTGTATCCTATTATCAGCTTTCTTATGAAGTACCATTTCTTAATGACAGGGATTTGACTAATACCGTGTGAACTCTGCTAATAAAATTTGAAAGTTAGTAGCAAGTGTGTACTTATGGAATAAGGTATCATCTTTTTCATGCTTGCACATAATTTTAGCTTGTGATTTGATCAGATGCAAATGTTGAAAATTAATTTTCATGAAATCAACTGAGGAAGAAATAATAGAGTTACCAGCACTTTCTGCTGGATTAAAATGTACTGGCATTGAATTCAATAGGGCCTCAAAAGGAGTCAGATTTCTCTTCTCTGTGTCCACAAAATTTCTTTTGTGGGTGACAGACGCAATCCATCCATTTAGTATTTTCTTTGAGGGCGATGGTACAGCTTGGATATGAAATACGTAACGCTTACTGTATTTCAGCTGGTTTCAATGAAGGCCAAGCAGAGGGGAGAGTCCAGGCCCCTTCAGTCCCGGTCTTAAACCCCATGTAATGAACTCAATGCCTGATTAATTTCTGCCACCTCCCTCATTCTGAAATGCCATGTTTCTTTCCCCATGTTCCATCTGTTGCCAATCCAGGTTGACTTTACCTTAACCTGAGTTGCCTAAGACGTCTGTCCAGGCTTTTCAGAGCGTAGAACTTACACACTAGTGTAACACATCACTTCATAATTAGAAGTCTACATGAAACCATGTTAAAATAAAGAAGAAATTTATCTCCTCTCTTTATTTTTGTTCCATATGGATTCCTCCTTGTATCTCTAATTCAGGGATAAACCATGACACAGCACATTTATATTTAATAGCTCATCTTCCATTAATCTGAAGACATATTTCTTATGTAATAGCTTGTGGAAAATACTTTCCAAGCCAGAAAAATTTAGCAATTTTTTTTCATACTCTTGAAAAGACAAATATAGATTTTGATCCCTTTCCCATTGATGATCTTCATACCACCCTTCCTCCCAACCTTTAAAGAAAAAAGGCATCCATTTATTTTTAGAAAATAAAACCTTCTGTGGGAAACAGTCACTTTGAATCTATTTAAGAGATACATACTCCTCTAAGGAGTAGATATGAACTCACAGAAATAAAGTTTTGCTTTATCTTTTCATAGGTAGAGTGACTCCAAGATTCTGAATGAAGAAAACCATTAACAAATTTTAAGGGTTTTTTTTCTGATCAAATGACAGACCTAGAGATCCCTATCTGAAATACTATACCTAGAATCACAGAACTTCACAGACAAAAATTACTGTTGACAGACTGTTCATAAGACAGCCTCACAGTGGCACAGTGCCAGGCACTAAGGTCAGGGACTGTCCTTTCGGTTTGTGTTTATACAGCATCTACCATTGGCTCAGACGAATGACTGGTGTTCTTAGACCTGCTACCACGTAAAGAGCCATACATTTTTTATCAAGTACAATGTCACTGAGTGCAACAGGTAGTATCACAAATGACAGCAAGTAGAGCAAAATTGTCCAAATGGGCAAGTTACTTATCGTCTTTCAGTATTCTTGGTATCTTTGCTACGGAAATCCATGTAAGGGGATAAAATAAGCACAGTAATGCTAATGGAAGTCTTTACTTTGATTTCCATAAGCCTCACATCATGCTTTTACTTCCTAATTTGCAACATCTGATAGTTCATAATACAGCCCTTATAGTTGTTAATTTGAATTAGTGACATTCTCCTACCTGATTGATTCTAAACCAATTTATATAGACCTGCCTGTTTAAGCTGTAAATGCTGTTGAAGATTACAATGGTATTACTGCAGTCTGCACTATTTCAAAGCTTATGGTGCTGTATATTACCAAATCCTTGAAAAGGATTTGACTTCTTCAACACCACTTCTAGTCGCCTAAGAGCTATCACTTGTGAAACAAGGCCCTGAAACCCTGGGCTAACTGTGCTAAGTGTCAGAAAACAGCATTCACTCTGCCAAAAAAGCTATAGCAGGAATTTCAAATATTCAGCATAAAAACAGAGAACATTTTTTTATTTCACTGACTTTCAGGTAGCTGGATTTCAGTTAATTACACTGAGAAATTATTTTCCTGATTTACAGATTCTGATAGTTTCACTGATTCATTGCTTAAACTCAACCTGTACATTGTGATTCATGCATTTTAGTGAAGAATTACCTGTTTGAAACAAATACTGGTTTTGCACACATGAAAAAAATCCCTTGATAAATATAAGTCACTGTTCTGCTCTAACTGCACTAGGAAGATAGATTAGTGCTGTAAATTAACCCACAAGCAGACTTTATGCTTTCTTGCTCCTTAAAACAAAATCAGTGCATGGCTAAGTAAACCATCTCTGAAAATACGTAGCTCCAATTGCTCAGCCAGGACAGAAAACACTATTAATAATCCCTAGCCTTGGTTTGAAAAGTTTAGCTAATGGCAATAGTCTATAGAAGAAAGGGAAGCAGAGCACCATCTGCTGTACAGCCCTGCAAATGCTTCAGAACAAAAACTGCAAGAAAACCATCCCTACCTTGAGCTTTCCAAACAGTTAGGATGATGATGAGCTTTAGATGGACACCGACTAAAATTAGAGAGACACATGAAGACCCAGGGTTCAGAGTAAATCATCAAAAGCTACAGGAAGAAAACAAAGTGTGGAGTGTTGTTTCGTGGAAGGGACAGTCACGGTTGGGATTTTTAAAAGTACAGAATTTGACAGCCTATATATGTATATCTATATGCTACTATATTGACATGTCATTTGGCTCAGGCTAAAACGCTGTTTTGAAAAACCACTCAGAAATTGTGTTAATATGCCTACATTTCAAGAAAAAGGAAAATTAATAGGCTTAGGGGCCACTGATAACATCTTTGTGCAAATCCTCATCATTTATAAGGGGTCAGTAGCCATTTGAAAATGAGCCTTTTGATGAGAAAGTTCTTTGTTGGAATCTCAAAAATCAGATCAAGCTTGGGCATGCCTGTCACATGCTGGAGAGAATGCAAGAGTTAGGAAAAGCAATGCCAGTGACTCCTGAAGCATCTAGCAAGCCTGAGGGTAACCTGTCATCAGACACATTCAACAACAACAACCAAAAAAAAAAAATCAAAAAAAGAGCCACTGATCAGTACAAGAGTGATGGAAAGTGATTGATTTCTGCCTTGTGAATAGAAAAGAAACTTCACGTCAGACTTTCAGCTGCCCAAATCAACATCAAGACCATCATCCCTAACAGATGAGGAAAAGCTACTCCTTTTAAAGACTGTAGACTTCAAAGCCAACTGAAAGAGCAAATAAGGTGTGTTATGGCTCCTTCTCAGTCCCAAAGAGAATGAGGGACTGTCCATAAGGCTGACATCCCAAGACACACACTGTCTGCCTTTATCTGTTGCTCAGAAAAGCCACTGAGGCTCACCCACTAAACAAAGGGCAATACAAATGAGCAATAATGATGCTATCCACAACAGCATTAAGACCAAGAACTGGTTGTGAAACTGAGTCACAAGCTTAGAAGGTGTTGCAGCCCTTGTCTTTGCAAGAAAATGCCCGAATGGGAACAGGAGCATTCTGGGGATCAGCACATGATTGTGCTAATTCCATAGTATTACCAAAGAGGCTTTGGTTCTTTGTTGTGTGAGAAGACTATCACAAAGATGAGGCATCTTCCCTGAGCTAGATGATGGGGATGGGGAGCAGAACGAAGTCCCCATAATCCAGGAAGGAACGATTGGCAAACTACTACACCACTTAGATGCACACAAGTCTATGGAGCCAGAGAACTCACCCAAGGGTACTGAGGGAGCTGGTGGAACTGCCAAACGAGTCACTTCCCATCATTTACCAGCAGTCCTGGTCAACATGCAGGTACCAAGGGACTGAAAGTTGATAACTGTGATGCTCATCTACAAAAGGGGCTGGAAGGAGGATCTGGGGAACTACAGGCTTGTCAGCCTGACCTTCATGCTGGGGAAGGTCATGGAGCAGATCATCTTGAGTGCCATCATGCATCACACACGAGACAACCAGGGGATCAGGCCCAGCCAGTATGGGTTTAGGAAAGGTAGGTCCTGCTTGACCAACCCAAGCTTCTATGACAAGGTGACATGCTTAGTGAATGAGGGAAAGACTGTGAATGTTGCCTACCTGGAGTTCAGTAAAGTTTTGACACTGTTTTCCGCAACATTCTCCTGGAGAAACTGGCTGCTCATGGTTTGGACAGGTGTGTTATTCATTGGGTCAAGAACTGGCTGGATGGCCAGGCCCATCGACTAGTGGGGAATGGTGCTACATCCAGTTGGCAGCTGGTCACCACTGGTGTTCTTCAGGGC
Organism: Lepidothrix coronata; assembly: GCF_001604755.1. Lineage (NCBI taxonomy): Eukaryota > Metazoa > Chordata > Aves > Passeriformes > Pipridae > Lepidothrix > Lepidothrix coronata. Next base: position 288,753 of record NW_016690505.1, on the reverse strand, counting down.
TCAGTACTGGGGCCTGTCCTGTTTAATATCTTCACTGAGAACCTAGACAAGGGGATCGAGTGCACGCTCAGTCAGTTCACAGACAACACCAAGCTGGGTGGGAGTGTTGATCTGCTGGAGGGTAGGAAGGCTCTGCAGAGGGATCTGGACAGGCTGGATCAGTGGACTGAGGACAATTGTATGAGGTTCAACAAGGCAAAGTGCCAGGTCCTGCATTTGGGTCACACCGACTCTATGCAGAGCTACAGGCTTGGAGCAGTGGCTGGAAATCTGCTCAGCAGAAAAGGACCTGGAGGTGCTGGTCAACAGCCAGCTGAACATAAGCCAGCAGTGCACTCATGTGGCCAAGAAGGCCAATGGTATCCTGGCCTGTATCAGAAATAGGGTGGCCAGCAGAACTAGGCAACACTAGTACTTGGCACTGGTGAGGCCATACCTTGAATTCTTGTGTTCAAAAAGGTAGTTGGAGGTGCTACCTTCAGGTGCTGAAGGTATGTCCATTGTGGTGCTGCATCATGTCCAAAGAAGGGCAACAAGTGATAGTTGCACAAAACCTGCAAAAAAACCCTAAAACCAACACCAACCTGACAGTGTGATATAAATAAAGAGGGGCTATGTATTTATTATAGCATCACAAGAGTAGCAAGAATGAAGAGGACCATCTGAGGAGCCTGTCAGGTAGATGAATAACAATGAATGCAGAAGCTGGAAGCAGAGTGACTAAACATCTCTGTGACCTGGTGGAAAAGGCTGGTGATGTTCTGCTCACTTCAGCCCCGCAGCTCACTTAGTGTGGTTTCAGCAATGCTAGGAGAAAGGTTGACTCAACACTTCCCTATTTCTAAAAGCAGTAGAAATGTTTTGATTTTTTTCCTTGAGCACTAAATAATGTCCATGATGGGTAAGGATAGTTTATTGCATTGACCAGCCAGAAGAAACACAAGGGGTTTCTGACTCCTTCTCTTAAGAGGGAAAAGTTGTACTTTGTCACTGTCCATGCCCTTCTACAGGCCTCTATAAATGAGAAATTAGAGTTCCTTGCATAACTTACTTTACATCAACCATTACCAAGTCAGGCAGCTCTAATAATAGCCTGCAGAAATCTCCAATCCCCTGTTTGGTCCAGTTTATAGAAGCATCTGGATAAGACCCCAGAATGAAAAGGTAGTCACGGTCTGGTCAGTAGGGAATCCTTAACAGAATGGAGCTGCCACTATCATCCTAATTTGGACAGAGCTGCCTTTGTGTCATTGCCATTTTGTTTGGACTTTGTAGGCTGTTCCTGTGTGAAAATACTGTTCATATGATGGTTGTTTGTTCTCAGAACTGATGCCCAGCAGCTGAAATTGTATAAAGCAGTAAAGATCTGTTTTTTGCCATGAAGAACTAGTGAGCTAGGCTGACAGCAGTGTGTGAGAAGAGGTTGAAACAAATGAGGAGCAGAGGGGAGGGCAGCAGACAGGCAGGTTTGCAGCCTCCATCACAGACTCCCAGACTACGAGCAAGCAGACTGGGTAACAGTGGAAACGTTCCCATCAGGGTGACTCTAGGGATGGGACGGTGGGTCTGGGGCCCATGCTGGGTGCAGCCATGCACAGACCACACTGGGGGAGGCACAGGTGTACAGTGAAGGTGTGAGGCAGGTAGCAAGAACTGAGGATGTGGCAGGGAAGGGAACACATCCACAAGTCCCAGGAAGAGCAGTCTACTCTGGAAGTGGCTTGGTCAGCAGTAGCCATTAGCCAGGGGGACAAGGGAATACACAGTTAAATGCAGAGAGGAGATTAAAAAGAATGACAGTCAAGGGAGACTAACAACTGGATTTTACTTTAACAGTTAAGCTGTCAGTGATTGTAGAGAACACTAGTCAAAAAGAACACCACCAAAAGGAGTCAGATTTCACCCTAAAACTGAGATCTCAACATATGAAGGAAGCAGAACATTTCAGCACCCTTCTGTCTCTCCCCCTTCATAGGACACTTTCACAGAGTTCATTAAGTCCAAGATAAAATACAGGAAAAGCCAGTCTCCTTGCCTGGAGAAATGCGGTACTGTGATCTTTCACACCAGTCTGGCGTGAAAATCATTTTTTTTCTTCTGTTCAGGTAACAAAATCAAAATATTCAGTTTATTCTGCAGCTATGAGAGGGCTAGGAACTTCTTATTTCTCACAGCTGTTGAATTGCAGGTTTTTTCACTTTTCTTAGTTTTTATCACTTCACTGGAGTGAGTGACCAGTTGAAACTGTACACTATTAGACCAATTGTTTTCCAAAACAAACACAGCGTGAAAACAAAGAAGAAAAAAAAAAAAGAAAGAAGGCTTTGGGCATCAAAAACATGGCCATGCTCCTTCTATTATACTCCAGACCACAGGAGTGTGTTAAATTCACCAAAAAATAAAACTATTGATATGTTAAATTAATATGTTTTCTTATAAAACTCAGTTTTGCACCAAGTAACCCCTATCAGAAATATATATGAAAAACAAGTTCAAAGAACAAAGTTTGTAGCAGTACTCTTAATACAACAAGTTTAGAAAGCAAACTAAAAAACCTGAGTTAAACACACATCTGATACTATTAAAGTTGCACTGTTGTGCTCTCTTTCCCCTGAGACTCTGCTGAATCTAGGGCTCATAGATGACTGTAAGCAGTAATGGTCTCTTAAAATTAAGACCAAATGGTGAAAGAAATGCAAAGCAGTTCATGAACTCTTCCTGTCTGCGGAACCAATTACATTATTAAAGACTGCCAAAACATTCTGTATTTTAATTGCTGTTTGAGATATCACTGCATCCTGAAAAATAAAGTTGTTTCCTTTTCAATTAGTGCCCAAGAGATATTTAAGAACAAAATTGCATGAAAACAACAATAGTTACCAGAGGTTTTATACCTGGTTATTATTACCTTAATTTCATGCATTTCCCAAAAGAGTAGAATGTCAAATTCTTCACCTATCCCATGTTCTCTACAATTCACAAACGTACCCCATTGATTTTCAGTCCATAGAGTGCAGGGTGAAGACAAACAATAATTTTATAGAGGAAATATTGTTTTAAAACCATTGATTCAAAGCCCTAGGGTATCAAAAGATTAGTTACTTGTAAGGAATGTACTAAAGGTGGCTTTCAGCTACTTCATTATTGAAAAACACAAAGCAAATAAACTCTGCTATTCAAAGCAGCAAGATATCAATGCAGAGGCTGTTACAAAGTAAGCCGATTTGACCAGCAGAAAGAAACCCAAACAGGCATTGACAACAACTGTTTCAGTGACAAAACATAAGTGCTACATCTTCCAGAGGAAAAAACCTGACTCACACCAGCATGACTATGTGACCCCACTGTCATCAGAGCTGGGTGTACTGGTGGATGCTGCAGGCTGATCCCGCATGCAACGTGGAGAGGAGTGGGCATGAGGCATGTTGGATGTGCAGAGCTGCACGGTGAGGCATGGCCATGGGACAGGGAATTGCCAGCTGGTGTCTGCTCTGCTGGCGAAGGCAGTGGGTGCCAATACACAGCTCTGAATTCATTGGAGCTGGCCCTGTGGAAAACAAATTACCTGACTACCAAATTTAATCCACTCATAAACTACTTCCACAACCTCCTTATAAAACTCAGGACTGGAAATAGTGAGGGAGGGCTACCATCACTAGACCTTGTGTTTTTCTTTAACAGAGTGTAGTGGCATGACCCTGGCTGGACAGCAGGTACCCACTAAAAGCCACTCTATCACTCCCTCCTCAGATGGATAGGAGAGAGAAAACAGAACAAAAGGCTTGTGGGTCAGGATATGGACAGGGAGAGATGACTCATCAGTTACCGTCATGGGCAAAACAGACTCCACTTGGGGAAAAATTAATTTATTACCAATCAAATCAGGTTAATGAGAAATAAAATCAAATCTTAAACACACCTTCCTCCCACCCCTCCATCCTTCCCAGGCTCAAGGTCACTTCCAAATTCTCTCCCTCCTCTCCCCTGGTGCAAGGAGATGGGGAACGGGGGCTGGAGTCAGTTCGTCACATGTCTCTGCTGCTTCTTCCTCCTGTGGGGGAACTGGACACAGTACTTGAGGTATGGCCTCACCAGTGTCAAGTACAGGAAGACAATCACTGCCCTAGTTCTGCTGGCCACACTATTTCTGACAAAGGTCAGGATGCCATTGGCCTTCTTGGCCACCTGGGCACACTGCTGGCTCATGTTCAGCAGCTGTCAACCAGCACCCCCAGGTCCTTTTCCACTGGGCAACTTTCCAGCCACTCTTTCCCCAGCCTGTAGTGCTGCATGGGGTTGTTGTGACCCAAGTGCAGGATACAACATTTTGTCTTGTTGAGTCTCATGCAATTGTCCTCAGTCCACTGATCCAGCCCGTCCAGATCCCCCTGCAGATCAACACTCCCTCCCAACTTAGTGTCATCTGCAAAACTTACTGAGGGTGCACTGAATCTCCTCATTCAAATCATCAATAAAGATACCAAATAGGACTGGCCACAAAACAGAGCCATGGGAAACACCACTGGTGACCAGCTGCCAACTGGATGTAGCACCACTCACCACCACTCTCAGGGGCCGGCCAGTCAGCCAGTTTTTTACCCAGTAAAGATGGTACCCATCCAAGCCACAGGAAGGCAGTTTCTCCAGCAGAATGCCATGGCAAGCAGTATCAAAGGCTTTACTGAAGCCCAGGTAAATGACATCCACAGCCTTTCCCTCATCCACTAAGTGGGTCAGCTTGTCACAGAAGGAACCCAGGCTGGTCAAGCAGGACCTGCCTTTCCTAAACCTGTACTGGCTGGACCTGATCCCCTGGTTGTCCTGTGCATGACATGTGATGGCACTCAAGGTGATCTGCTCCATGACCTTCCCTAGCACTGAGGTCAGGCTGGCAGGCCTGTAGTTCTCTGGAGTAATATTAGCAGTTATCTTGGGCCAGCAATTTACCTGGCCTTCTACATCTATTCAACCGTGGATCACAGTAGCTGCCATGTAGCGAATACTATTTCCAAATTGCTAAAAATGAATGCAGATCTTGAATGGGACTATTTGGCAGAGAGTTGTTCAAGCTTCTGTTAGCCAGTTCTTATGAGCATACAAAGACAGTAACTTTTGGGAATTTCCTATTTAGCTTTGTTGGCATAGATGGATTCCTCTCCAGAAATGAAAGGCAGAAGGGCCTTCTATCAGTCCCAGAAGTTCAACATTTTTTATTTTTATCATGCATTACCTACACAAAGGCCTTCTTTTCTGATCAAAATTATTTTGGCAAACTGCAACTGGCAGCCAGAACTAGAAATGCTGACTGAGGAGCAGAAGTAGAGGTTACCATAATTCACATATCAGCCCAAACTCTCAGATTGACAATACTCTACAGATTTAATGTGTACATGCTGTAACAGTCAGTTGACCTGAAGCTAATTTGCTTTAGAATCACAGAAAATCTCAAGTTGTAAGGGACCCATAAGGATCATCGTGTTCAACTTCCTGCTCCTCACAGGACTAACTAAATCAAATGGCTGAAAGCATCATTCAGATTCTCCCTGTACTCTGGCTAGATTAGCGCTGTGACCACTTCCCTGGGGAGCCTGCTCCAGTGACTGACCACCCTGTCAGTGAAGAACCTTTTTCTAATGTCCAATCTGAATTTCTTTGATCATTATTAGATCACCTTAGAGGTTACTAACAGGAGTAACTAACACAGAGTGGATTTTTCAGATATACTAGCTTGGAGGAAAAAAAAATAGAATTACATTAGTATTTGCATCAGAAACCCTATTACAAGATGTTTTCCTGCCCAGTCAGGAAACACAACACATATCACTTACTATCTACTGATTTCTCTTTAACCAGAGACCAACAGTTAGCATTTAAATAATTTTTAAAAATATGTTTCAGGAAAAAAAAAGTGTTCTTTCCTGGACATTTTTGCAAATACTTGGAATGGCAAGGAATATATTGTAAATGGATCCAGCTTTGTCTGGGATTCCTCTTAGTCCACATTAGGAGTCTGCATTGTGGCACTTGCTTCTAAGCTAACTTCCTAGTCTCTATCAACAGGGAAAATCCAACTACTTTTACAGTAAAATTTCCTTATATGTCTACCTTAGGATGAGCTGAATCATGTTGCAGAATTATGTACCATATTTACCTCCTTTCATTTAGAAGTGGCCCAGAATCATCAATTCAGATAAGTTCGATGTTATGAATCCAACATATGCTTTCAGTAAAGGAACTATAACATTTTCTGATGCACAGACTCCTTCATTAGGTAGTGTGAGAGCCTGAAATGTTAAAGGTTAATGGCTCAAACAATCAAACATTTGCAAAAGCAGTGGGTGCTTTTCTCTAATCTGCCCCCAGGGATCTACTAACAAGAACTTCAGGGAAGGATCATAACAGGTAGCACCAAAGAATATTTGAAAAGCAGCACCTGGCATATTGTATAAATAACAGCCAAAAATCCTTCTCTTCCATTACAAAGTTATGAGGTTCAATATCATTGCAGTGAAAAAAAAGAACTGAGTTGTACCTACATTTTAGCTGAAAACAACAGAAATAACTATGGGCTACTTCAGAAAAAGTTATCCAGTATAACTATACATAAGACCATTAGGAATAACAACATATTTCTGTATCAATACCAGTTTGTAACTCAAAGGATTGCCATATAAAAGGTAATCTACAGGCCAGTTCAAGGACACCGCAGACAAAAGCTAGAACACTCTGATGGAAGTAACACTGACTGTACTATCATTAGGATTTTTTCCTTCACTGAAGCAGAAATGTTTGCATGGAAAGAACATCTCAATTCTTTTAAAGTTCATCATCTGTTTATTTCCTAGTAATTTGATGAGATAACTAGACTGCTAACTTTAGGGGGAAAATAAACTGCAAGAAACAAACTCTGTTCTAAAACAGGTACTAGCCTAGCCAGTAAGATTTATCCTTGGTGCAATCTGAAAGGAATGGGCATTATGTACATTCTCTGAAGATTTGGTTTTCAACAATTTTAACAACATGAGCACAAAACGACTTGCAGAAGGTTCCCTCTGAACATTGGAAAACACTTTTTTTACTGTGAGGGTGACCAAGCTCTGGCACAGGTTGCCTATGGAGGTTGTGGAGATATTGGAAGATATCCTTGGAGATATTCAAAAGCGAACTGGACATAGTCGTGGGCAAACAGCTTTATGTGGCCCTGCCTATGCAGTGGGGCTGGATCAAATGACCTCCACAGATCCCTTCTAGTCTCAATTCTTTTGTGATTCTGAGATGTTTTTAGAAGTTCTAGGAGCTACTCTGAATTTGGGTTCTGCTGTTGAGGCTCTAAAAGGCATTTCTTATCCAGTTTACCAGCTTTTTCACATCCATGAAAAGTTGGTGCACCATCCATCTTTCAAGTCTCAGAAGTCACTTTTTTTTCTCTGTCATGTCTATGTTCAATCATGATATTAAAAAATTAGAATATGGGGGACAGAGTATTCTTCTTTCCTGTGTGTTTGTACTACACATGTACAGGCAACTTTGTGCACAAAATAAAGAGCAAAAGAAAAAGATAGATAGGGGTAGGGCATTCATTTTTTGTTTGATTTAATACTGAAATCATAGCCTCTGTGAACCTTGTAGCATGACCCCGAAGGGAACAAATGACTAGGGTATCTCCCCTTTTTGACAAGACATCAGACGCCTCTCCAAGATATTAACTCTAAAATGAAATTATGGCATTTGTGCTTACCAAGGAGCTGATTTGAAAAGAAACCCTTCCTTCCACCACCCTCTCCCCAATTCAGGGGGAGGCAATGCTGTAATTTCTGGAATATACTAAGAACAAAAGCAATTAAAACTGTTTTCACTACTAATTATGTTGTTGATAATGTGAAGATGTTCAATTAATTCTTCTCCATTCAGAAATAAAATACATTTGCATCACATGAGGACATTGAAAGACTTTCTTGTCCATTAGCAAATGAGAAGAAAGTTAAACAAATATTGACTAGGTATAAACATTTCAAAATCAGCAGATCTAGACAATTTACAGCAGGAATCATGAAATAATTTCCTGAAGAATGCTCCTGTTAATAGGTGCAATAAATCTTAGCATTCCCAGAAAATTCCAGAAGACAACCTAAATAATATTATTCAAAATAGTGAGTTTTCTGTAGTTAGACTGCTACAAGAGTATTGTCACACAAAAAATATTATAAAAGTTACAACACAATTAACTGGAAAATAATTAAAAGAAAATACTACAATCAGAAGTAATTAATGTGGTTTCCACAAAAATAAAACTTGTCAAACAAATATATTTATTCCTGAATATATTTTTTTTCCAGGAAGCTGAAATTATGCTATGCAGAGAAAAACCAGGAACATCAAAAACCTGCAAGATTACCTAGCCACTCTCAACAAATAAGCTTTGATAGAAAATCATTATCAAAGAGCTGTTTCCAGTGATGTTATAAAGGACAACATTATTAAAAGCTTTCACTGGTAATTTGGAAGTAAATATAAAATCATGGCTGGTGAAGTTTGCAGATGACAATAACTGGTAAGATGATAAACAGTGATAAGAACACCAATTCCACAGATGAATCTGCATTACTGTCATGAAACAGTATCAGGCTGAGCTCATTTTAACAAAGACAAATGCCCCCACAGCAAGGAATGAAGATATAAGCCCAAGAACGGAAAGTACGCTAACAAGAGCATTCAATGTACAAATTTCAGAAACTACTGAAATTTCAAAAATTACTAGGAAAATTTTATCTATGTATTAAAACTACCAAGTCCTTAACTATACTGAAATCCATATTTTATCCTATGCCCATAGTTTAAGGAGGTCCCTGGAAAACTCATGAAGGTATAAAAAAGAGCCAGAGAACCTAAATGATGAGTTTGAGTGAGAGAGAGTTCATGAGCACAATTTGTTTGGCTTATCCAAAATGAAACTGAGAAGTGATTTGATTACTTCATTCAAGTATCACCACGAAAAGAAACTGCAGGATATTAAGGACCTCTTTATCCTACTGGGGAGAGGCATAAAAAGAATCCATGTCTGAAACTCAATGCCAGAAAAAATTCAAATGAGACACAAGGTACACACTCACAGTGAGAACAATGAACCATTGCAACAAACAGGTAAAGGGAAGCACTTTGCTTCTTCGTGCCTTCAGACCAGGACTGGACATTTCTCTGAAAGGCATGGGTTAGCTGGACACAAGGTATGCTTTGGTCAAACAAATTAATGGGTTTGTTACAGCTGTAAAAAGGAGAAATTTGATGGCTTGTAATATAGGACAGATGAGACTAGATGAACTAACATACACCCAAAGGCTAAACTCTATTACTTGATTTATCATTTTTTTATGCTGCCATTCATTGCTAGTGTATCTGAGCACTTTCATACTAAATCAATAGCAAAATCCCTAATAGACTTCAAGTAGCTCCTGGAACTTCTGCTTTTAGGAGTAAAACTAATTAGGGGAGGACTTTTGAGGAGGTCAGAAGGTCTGTATTTATCCTTCTTGTTGTAGACTGTGCATTACTGTATTACCTTTGTGCTTATATAGGATTTTGAAGCAGTGAGGTAGTGATTTCAGTTAGGCACAGTACTGCTAAATGGTTCTGTTCAGAAAACACAGTTAGGTTTGTCTCTTCTACTTGCCAAGGTGCCAGTGGGTATCATGTCAGAACTGTCTCCAATCTCCAGTGCTCTTTAGGGTAATGGACGCTTCCTTTGCCAACACCAGGAAAAAATGTTTGCATCCTCAGAAAGTCACAACTTAGATGAAGAGCGGTGATAGGCTCAAGGCACCATATAATCTATTTCTTAAAAATTACATATTTTCAGAGACACGATACCACTCTAAGAGAACAAGCACTTTTACATCTAACAGTTATTATAAAGTTATGGTACAGGATGTGGTGTTCTTAAAAGATATGTATTTTGCAAAAAGGTATTAATTCAAACAGACTCTGCAAATTATAAAAATACAGAAGTATTTTTGTACAAAAATATGAAACTTCATCCCAATGTATTCTTTGACAAATGTACATTAATAAAGTGACTTCTAATCAATTTAGGGACTGCTTGACATCTAGAACATCAAAAATAAAGCATATTTGCTAGTTGTTTCATTTTTCTTACAATAACAAACTGTTGATGCTTTATTCTTCAAGTTAAATCAATTTTCATTAATTTCACCCTATCCTTCTGGCCAAAGAAAAATCAGAACAGGCAAACTGGATTACTGCAAATATAAGATATTGATCTAGTTTTTGAGCAATATCCTACCATCGCTAATTTTTGCTTAGTTTATTCATTGTTTTTATGGACCAGTGAAGAAGGTACTTCTCAAAAACCTGTGTGTTTTAATTGCCTATCTGCAGCTGTTAATTTTTCAGCCAGAATCATTTTACATACTATGCACACTCTTGCATTCTGCAATTCCTCTAAAACTTTGTTTGGGCCTTTTGAAGTCATAAATCAATTTTCTCTCTTTGTACCTGCACAGAAAGAAGAGTTCATTGAAGATTGCTTTTTCTTCAGAGGTTTTCTAGCACCTACAGGAACAGGGTAGAGACCAAGCCCCTTGCTGCACACCCGGTGCCCTGGCACTTGTGTTTGCTCACACTGTTCTCTGAAGCCCTGCTGAGCCTGTCTGCCTCAGGCACTCAGAATGGCTCAGATCATCTCCTTTTAATTGTAATGGCTTCAACAGCCAAGCTTTCGTCCTCAAAGCATGCCTCTAGTAAAAAGCCCTTCATCTCTACAGAAAAATAAAGACAATTAAAATTTTGTAATAGTCTACACAAAGCTGAAAGGGAAACTAAATTTATTCCCCGAGCTACAGCAAAGAAACACACAGCACTGCTTATGAACTGTGCTGGGTAAAGAATATGCTTAGGTGCCCAGCCACGCTCGTTCAGTAGCACTGTGGAGAAAGCAGCACGCCTGCTCCAGGGTACCCTTTCGGCTGGGAATACAGTTACCTTATTACAGCCAACAGTTCTGGGAGCATGTACCTGGTGGCAGAAGCCTTACTGACTAATGGGCATAACAGCTACCGAGATCCAGAAAGATCATGAGGAGTGACACCAACTCCTGAAGCAGACATGCAGCAAGGAGACTGGAGGGGTAGTGGGGAAAGGAGGCAAACCAGGAAAAACAAGTAGAAAAGATCAGCACCCATGAGAGGCAGTAAACCCCCAATACACCAAATTTACCCACAAGACTAGTGAAAAATATCAAATTGAAAAAGAACCATATAAAACACTTTGGGTAGCAAAATTGGGTTTCTTTATTTCTTGGGCTTAGACTCGCAATCCAAATTCACCCTGAATAATACTATCCATGGCACAAAAATGTAAAACCAAACAATAAAGTAAAACATAGCAGGTATGTTAAAATGAAAAAAAAAATAGCAATAGCAGTGACTAGTCAGAACTGCATGAAATACTTGACAGGAGTTTCATGATATCCAACAGGCAAGCAGTTTCCTAGGCACCAGCTGCTCAGTGAGACGTAGTAGGTCAGCATTATAAGGCTAAAGCATCAGCTTTAATTAAATCTAATTTCCTAGTCTTAAATCAGGAGTTAAAACTGATTATATTGCTTTCATTTTCTTGGAAGCCTAAAAAAACCATGTCCTAAATACTCATTAATTCAACCACAAAGATTTGCAGTTTAGGATACCTTCTACATCTACTTTTGTATTTCAAAGCAGATCTTATGAACATTACAGACTGATTTAATGTGAATTGCTCTAGTAAAATGTGTGCATAAATGACTGGCAGTACATAAACATTCATAAGACATAGACATAAAAGAAAAAGTGGACCTATTGTACCCAGATTATAATTCTGAAAATGAGGGCATGATATTAAATTACCCAAAGGAAGAACAGGAGAGAAAGTGACCTCCCAGAATATGAAGGTGGTAGAAAATGCTAATAAATTGCTCATCTCAGTTTAATAATTTAATATGAACTGCATAAAATAGAAAGGCCACTTAGGAAGGCACACAAAGCATTTTTAGCTATCAGTATTCAATGCTCGTAATGTGAAAATTAAAGACAGCGCAGCCTAGCAGCACTTCTCCAAGCAGTGAAGAAGCCACAGGTAAGATCCACATTTGTACTCCATGGCCTTAGAGAAGTCTGAAGAGCAGAAATGATACCTAGCAAACAAATTTCACAGTCTCTTTCCTCTCCTTGTAAAATTCTGTTTGGTTTCAAGCGGACATTATTAAGGCAAACTCCCAAAATTTTGCTTTGCTCTAAAGGAGCAAACAAATCAATAAATTATATGTGGAAAACAGCACAGAGGGAAGGAAGGGGAATTTGAGAGAGGACATTAGTTTAATAGGTATCTTGAAAAGCAGGCATAACACATAAAGACTATAGGCTTAGATTATATCATTAAAGGCTTAGATTATATGATTAAAGGCTTCTAATGGACTTACTTTGGGAATATAATATGCCTTTCTTTTACTAGTTTGGCACTCTTAAAACAGCAACAAACTATATTAAACCTGAGAATTCCTGCTTTTGCAGACCTGTTCTGATAAAACAGTGCAAGGAAACTGTCCTGTCCTCTAATCTATGAGTAAGGCCCATGACCAGTGAAAACATTCCTAAATGAGGATGTTAATGTGCTATTCTCCTCCAGCTTTGACTCAGAAAGTTGGGTTTTGGTTGTTGGCTTTTAAGTGTCATGTGGAATTCTAAAGACAGCAGCCCAGGAACTAACAAGGAGAACCACATCATTTCCCCTCCCCTTTTAGCATGGGGAAACAGAAAACAAGCAGAACCAGTACCACCATACAGAAGCAACTGGGCAGTTATTACTAGTTTCAAAGAGTTTAGATAGGGTGATACTAGAAATCTACAGTGATAACTTACAGTTCCTTTCCTTGAAATTCACAGTAAACAAGGAATCATTCTTTTAGAAGTTATCTGCCCATCCTTCCACATAAGGGGCTAACACAGGAAAAGTCAAATATTTGATGGAACCAAGATGCAACCCTTACATCTACCAAACTGGAAATTAGATCAAAGATAGAACGTTATTTTAAAATTGCTAATTATATTTCAGAAATCTGTAGTTCTCTGGTTTCTGTTGTGAAAAATTCTGCATTCCTTGGTATCTCACTATTTTTTTCCTATGGGTACAGCTGGAAACTAAAACAAGAAAATTGAATCAAATATGGACACCTTAGAGCAGCCTTCCAGTACCTGAAGAGAGGCTACAAGAGAGCTGGAGAGGGACTTTGTAAAAAGGCATGTAGTGACAGGACAAGGAGGAAATGGCTTTAAACTGGAATAGGAAAGGTTTAGATTAGATATCGGATAAAAATTCTTTACTATGAGGGTGGTGAGGCCCTGGAACAGTTTGCCCAGAGCAGTTGTGGATGCCTCATCCCTGGCAACGTTCAAGGCCAGGTTGGATGGGGCTTTGAACAACCAGGTCTAGTGGGAGGTGTTGGAATTAGATGAGGTTTAAGGCTTTTCCAACCCAAGTCATCTCTAAGTGGAAACAGACTAGGTTTGTGCAACTAAGGTGGCACCCAGGTATGGGATAAGCATTTAAAATACAGATTTAGAAGAACTGACAGTCACTGCTTTGATTAAAGGAACTTGGAATCATATAGATCAAGTAGGCAGACTGTAGCCATGCATTTAGCATAAGAAAGAACAAAGATACCGATTCAGGGAAGAAACTACCAGATGATTCCTCAAGGAACATAATGATTTTTCTAAATGCTCAGAAATTCCTCTTATCCAAACATCACCAAATAGCAATCTGAAGAAAAAGAAAAACTAAAACCCAACCACAGTAGGAATACAGGTCCTTCTTTAATTACAGGTTTCTGCAAAGAGACCGGTAGTAATACCTCCTGTAATTTTTATAAGCATTCAAGAGAAGGAAGAGCTTTGTGCTTATCTTTTAAAAGCAGTGCAGGGAAAAGGGGGAGAAGAGCAGAAAGAAGAGCTGCAGAAATCTGCCAGCAAATATACAGGAAGATGCACATTCATAAGTTTAAACAAGGACTCTCTAAAGAATTGACTGCAGCTGTATATAAAACACCTGCAAAACTGAAGAGACAATTGAACTTCAACTTAAGAATTTCCACTTACTTCATATTCCTTCAAGAAACTTAGAATTTTAACAGGCCCACAAAGGCGTAAAAAGGCACTGGAGAACTACAAATCTTAAATTTCTGTATAACCTTGGAGGACAAGCTGTTCTTACATAGCTCCACTAAATGGTTAGAAGGGAGAGATTTTGAGAACTGCCTTAAAAAGAGATTTTCTCCTCACTTCCTAGAGTGAAAAATTTGCTATTACCTCTGCAAACATCTTCTGTTTTTAAACCTGAGTAACAGTTTCGAGCAGACTACTAGGACTACAAAGCAACTGTGAGGTAAACTGCCTTTCTACAGAAAATTATCCTGCATTATTTAAGATTTGGCACTTAAATACAGAAAGCAAGTTGTATTTCTCTGTACAGTTAAACTTAGATCAAAAAACATTCTTCTTTTTTCTAAGGGAACCTAAAGCATACACACTCATGGTTAATTTTTTAATTTTCTACTTGCTGGGTTCATGCTTTGCCCACTTGGGCAACTTGAGCAATAACTTGGCTGTTATTTGTGTAAAACTCTATAGGAATTTCAGTTATTTTTCTCAAATATGCAGAAAAATGTAGCTGGACGGAACCAAACTTCCAAAAAAAGAAACAGAAGATATTCAAAGAGATTAGATATAGATGATAAAAATACTTAAGGTTCCTTTTGAACAATCCAAGTTATGACATCACTTCTGAGTGTCTGTCCACAGAAAAATGCTCAGATTGACAGCAACAGCCCCATAAGACAGATCTAAGATCTGTTCCAAGATCCATGGTGATGAGAAGTATCTTCTCATTACTTCATACTTCTACTGTCTCTTTGTATTCGTGCTTAATTATATGCTGCTACTTTGGTCTGTGTTTGGCCCAGCCATCTGTGAGAGTCTATTCTTTTCCTGCCAAGTTATGAGAAAACAAGCACTGATAAATGGGAACTCTGTCTTTGAAGGAAGCATTTTGTATAAACTATAATTAATTGGTACCTCACTATTGGCTGATGGCCCTTCAAGGGCATTTGACGGAGAAAGTGATGAGGAAGAGGATGAAGTAAGCCGCAATTTCATTTAGGAAAGACCCCCCCGAGGTGTAGCACGCAGGCACAGGGAAATTCCAATGTACCCACGCATGCGCAGAAGAGATGCCACCTGGATAACGGGGGGAGGGACCAAAGGCCTCTAGCTGGGCGGTGCTTGACCACACCTGCCCAGGTAGATGTCACCACTTAATTGTATAAAAAGCAGATCGCTCGTGCTGGGAGTGGAACTCAAGCTTCACATTGAAGGACCATGTTGCCTTTTGCGGGGATGGCCGCCATCTTGTGATGGCAACACTCCAAGAATGCAGCTGCTGCTACGGGCATTCTGGGGTTGGTAAGAGAAGCTTCGTACACAACACCTGAGTGAGTGGGGGGTCATCCTGAGGGCTTATTTTCCTCCTCCTTCCTCTCTCTCAGGTTCTTGTTTTGTTGGCCACCACTTGGTAATAAATATTGTTCTTGTTGAGCTTTCAACGGTGTATGGTTTCAGTTTCAGCATCTTCCCTGCTACACTCTTACAGAAGAATCCACTTCCTCTAATAAAATAAAAGTCTTACATTCACATTATAGTTCTCTGCAACTTATTTTAACACACAAAATTACTGGAGCAGTTCCAAATATCATTCATTCACAAAGTAGTGAAGTGGGCAGAGAAGCTATGATAATTATCATAATCCCCTTAGATACCACAGGAGAGAATGTTAAAAAATAACTATTCAAAATTGGTAATTTATTAGGACAAGATGGGACAAAGAGCCTACACATTCATTTAAGTTATACATGAGCACTCCACTTAATCGAGTAAAAAAAAAAAATCATACCATCAGTAAATTGATATTGTCAAACCTGTCTAATAGTTAAAAATCTTTAAATTTGAAACAGAAAACAGACAATGAAAAAAAATTCAAGACTTCTAAGAAGTGGAAATATCTATGTCTATGCATTTGGAGACACCTTTATAAACCAGGTAGAGGAAACTGGAAGTTTCCTACAGGAAACTGGAAGTGTTTTCCTACAGATAAGCTAAAGAAGTAGCTTACCCCTTAGTTTCTCCTAATTTAATCTGTCACAAATACCATCACAGCCATATGTGAGTAAATAAGCAGTGTTTCATTGTAATTTTCACTCCAAAAAGGAGAGCCAAATAATGCAGCATATATGTCTGCAAAGACAAACAAAAAACAACTCAAAGATTTTTTTTTAAATACAAGCACACAGTACAAGTAAAAAAGAAAGCTGAAGACAAATTGATATAAAAATCAGTATTTATGTAAAAAAATAATGCACTGCATACTGTAAAATCAGTCAGTCACAGTATTCACCTTCACACAGATTTCTCCATTTTCAGTCTTCAAAAGGTTACACAGCAAGGAAAAGAGATCTACATGCAAGGCAGACTGCTTCCTAGTTTTCATTCCAGAAATTTACACCCTGAGCCCGCAGGGAGATTAGAAACAGAATATAAACTCTTCTTACAGTGTAGTGCGTTTTTGTACTGCTAAAGCATTTACTCAACTCACATGAATCAGGAAATCAGAGGCATCCTACTTTTGACATGGAAACAGCCACAAAAATTAAGCTTCTAAAATGGGGTTGGGATGAAGGTGCAAGTCAGTGAGTGGATCCTCCATGTTCAACACACAGGAATTTTTCTGGAATCCAAAACCTCACTTTATGAAGACTTCATCTCACATAGACAGGTTATCTAAGTTCAAATACACTTTACAAATACATTTCATACCATGTAAGCTTAAATATTTTACTGTAACACTAGAGTTCTGCCTTTTTCTTCATCATTTTCTCTGGGAAAAAAGTTTGTATTGCATAAACAGTACTTCTTTTTTCACTAAGACAGTTGAAGAAAGCCTAATCCTTACCTGTTGCAAAGCACTATCACCCTATGGACAGTAATGCATTCATTGCATTGAGAGTCTGCCCCAAAGCTATTTTAAAGCCATGTTATTTAAAAATATATGGTAACAGGATATATTCTCTAAGAAACCTATCTACTACACAGTCTGATGAAGCATCAGAACTCTTACTACAGCTCTTCACTTTTAGGTCCTACATACTCTATAACAATCATCAGGTAATAATTCCTAGTATGGAAATACAACAGCAACAGATTTCCACTGTTGGGTTTTTCTTGGCTTCCCAAATGCCCTATTAAAGCTGCAAAACCATGAATTTTTTAAAAAGTATCATAAGACAACCAACTTCAAAATGAATTTTTACTTAAAACCCCCTCAACTCTGCTCTACCTTTTAGAGCTAATGGCTCTACAATGTTCAAAAAATGCTTTTTAATATAAAGTCTCTGTATTTACCAATGGAGAAAACTAGTATCACATACTAGTTATTAGCTTCTCAGAAAATCCTATTTATAGCGTGCAGTTCACATCTGAGATAAACAAGATTGTCAAAACAGTACTTCAACATGTAAGAGATGAACATGTAAAGGCACATACAGATTGTCGATAATTACAACCCATTTTGTTGAAAACAGAGTATTTTCTGCACTTGTAAACAACTTTGTTTACATAAAGGCTTGCACCTTTAAAGTGAGGTTAGTGCTGCTGACTCAGTTATTGCTACATTCACAGTTTTAACATAATTTTAGACAATATATGAGGTACACTCTCAAACAGAGCCATCTTCATTTCTTCCTTGTTTGTTTGATCATTAGATAACTGAATTATGGTCGGACTAAAAGTACTGACCATAGAAGCCAGTAACACCCAAATCATCAGAACCAAGATAAACATTAGCAGTGATTAAACTTCAAAAGAGCAAAAAGTCACCTCTGCAGAAAAAAGTTCCTGTTCTTCATTACGTGAATATTTTCTTAATTTTTATGTATGCTAGTAAACTTCTGTCTGGGCACATTAAGAGCCCATTCAAGCTGTATTAAAATTCTTGCATCTTTTGACCAGTATATTACTTCAGTCTCTTGATATAACAGCTAGGAGTCAAAAGTCACCTTCCCTTTGATCTTCTGGCATACAAGTCTTTTATGCTTTTTGTTAGTTGTTTTATGAATACTTTGTAAACTCTTCCACAGTATGTATGCATGGTTTTCTGTAATTCCAGTTCTAGGGGCTGCAGCAGTGAGTGAACCAGATCATCTCCAAATGAATACTGTAAAGAGGTTAAGAAAAGAAAATTTAAGGTCAATACAGAAGATTGTCATTGTTCAGAGGATTAGAGTTTTATAAAAATGTTTCTGAGCATCGTATTTGCTTTCTATAAGTTTATTAAATGTTTTCAAGCATTCAGAGTGCTTCTGAATGCAATAATTGCAAAACACCTTCAAAGTATAGAAATATTCTCTAGTGCTTTCAATAAGCGTAACATGGAAGACTTTATTATTTTTAAATGTAAGCAAATGAACATATTCAGATAGTCTAGGAAGAAATTTAAAATTACCTTTCAAATTAAAAATTTACAGATCTAAAATGATTTCCGATTATTTTTCTGGTTCTATGGTAACTTTCTCAAATGGCATATAACCTTTAAGTAACATAATTCTTATCAAATTATAACGAAAGCAGTATGAAAAGTGATAGATCTGAAGTTTCATTAAACTGAATGATGGTCAAACACATACTATATTTAACATAGCCATGAAATAAAGTAGTCATTAATTCAAAAGTGCTATATTTTTATAAACAAATGATAAGTTAAACCAGCACATTGAAGTAACATAATTTTGTTCATCGTGTTACCGTTGAATCAGCAGTGTTTTACATACTTTCTCTGACATGTTCATATACCAAATGGGATCATATATAACAGGAAATAATTTTTTCTTCTGTTTTTGACAATACTCAAAGGAAACAAAGAAAACATATTTTTATGGAAACACAATCACTTTCCCTGCAATGTATTCTCAGACCCCCAGAAGTACTTTTCTTCATTTTTATATCTATATGACAACATGTAATAAAGCAACATTAAAATATACTATTGATTTTTGTAGGTTATACACACACAATAGCCTGCTACATTAAAATGTGCATCAGTGCTAAATTTTATGGCTCTTCAGTGAGTATACTGATGCAGCTATAAATAGTTTATTAGATGACTTATTTGCAGAATGAAAAGACGTCACTGTGCTTAGTATTTAGAGGAACAACAACATATTAATACACTGAATCTCTAGAAAAGGTCAAACACAGTATATAAAAAGTTTTTTACAAACCAAATCTAGACACAAGTATTAAAATGTTGCAATAAATACTTATGAACTTTGGGAATATGAGGTTTTTCCTGCATTTTAAAATATCCAGAAAAATAAAGCTTCTGGTGATGGCTTGTTCAGCCTGGAGAAAAGGAGGCTGGGGAGAGACCTCATCGCGGTCTACATGTTCCTCACAAGAGGAAGAGGGGGAGCAGACACTGATCTTTTCTCTGTAGTGACCAGGGACCAGGACCCGAGGGAATGGCCTGAAGTTGTATCAGGAAAGGTTTGGGTTGAGTATTAGGAAAAGGTTGTTCACCCAGAGAGTGGTTGGGCACTGGAACAGGCTCCCCAGGGAAGTGGTCACAGCACCAAGCCTGTATGAGTTCAAGAAGCATTTGGACAGTGCTCTCAGGCACATGGTGTGACTCTTGGGAATGATCCTACACAGAGCCAGGAGCTGGACTTCAATGATCCTTGTGGGTCCCTTCCAGTTCAGATATTCTGTGATCTCCAAATGCTCAAGTAAGAAGTTTACCAGAAGATTCATTAAATGAATGAGAATACAGCCTTCTAAATAAGCATTGACAACTATGGGCAATGCTTTAGAATCCTAACTTAAACATAGTCTGCACTATGTTTCCAAAGATGCTCATCACAACAGGAATATACTGGAACTCCATCCAAATAATAAAGAAGAAACCGATGAAACACTTAAAGTTGCTTAAAAGAGAAAAAAAATTACTTTGTTGCAATTACGGTGAGTATCAAACAAAATACATGCAGCACTACAGATAAAAATACTTTAAAAAATAATAAGTACAATGCTGAAAATACTTACATTTTTTATTGCTTCATAGACAGCCCTAAAAGTTGGTTGTTTATCATCGTGGTACACGCCTCTGTTTCCATGAAGAATAAATATACCTTCTTCTTCAGCTGCCTTACAATTGCTTCCATAGATGCAGTGGTCAGGCCGATAATTCCATTGGCAAGGAAAGACATAAAGACTTTCTGTGTGGAAAAATGAGAGCTCTAGATTAAGTATCAAAATTGTCTCAGGAAATATACTAATCTCTTTTTTTTCTTAAGGCCGATTCATAGATTTCTGTACAGTTGTTTTGAAATCTAACAGTTCATTGCACTCTAACAAGCTCCAGTGTTGTATCTCAATGTAAACTCTAGAAGTAAATACTTTCAGAGAACAAAAGGAGCACATAGTCCCTTGAATGCTTTCACAGAAAAGTCTGCTAAAAGAGTATTTTCCTAGATTTTTAAACATCATGGAAAAGATCAGCTTTCTACTGTTAGACTACTGTTAGACTTAAAATCAATGTGGATTTACCTGGATTGTGAAAAAACATAATGTTCAATAGATCCTGATCACCCCATGTTATGTTCAACTTGTATTTCTTCAGTAGTGGCATAAGAATTTCTCCCCACTGTAACCGGACTGGTGTCATATCATTCTATGAAGCAAAAGGCAAAACGACACACATTCAAGAAAATTATACCTATAATATATAAGGAAATGCCTTACACAATTGCAGTAGTTTGCACTTCAAAGTTACAACTCAAATGTATAGATGATTTCTTCCTTTTAAACCAACAAACCCATCTAAGGAAAATAGTTATGGACACTTCCAATATGCTTTATTTCTCAATTATTAACTTAGAAGGAAAATTTGATGCATTTCCTACTTCTATTACATTAGATTTTTGTCTTCAAGATTTTCTTCAAACATCTTAAGCCAAGAGTTCTAAGAAATGGCAAGGGTTTTTAATGCAGCAGTAGGATCTAACACCAAAACTTAATGAAGTGATGCAGCAAGTATATGGGGAGTATTTAAATATCCACACTTCATGCACTTTCTCTCTTTATCACAGTGATAAATATACACAGGTTCTAATGTTAACTTCAAAAATTCAAACCAGTTCAATACAAAATTAATTCTTAAATAGTTCCAAACATACAGACAATAAATACAGGCTACAGCATAGTGTCAAAAATAAAGATCCTTCAAAGGTTTTCAAAAGAATTTTCATCCAGTTGAACTAATTTTTTTTAGTTACTAAACTTGAACTTCCACAGCAAAGGCATGACTTTTCACTAGTAAAAGTCAGTAAGATATTAAACCCACAGCTGTTACTAAATGCCAAATTTCTTGATTTAGCAGAATCGCTTCAAATTGAAAGAAGGAGTTCTTCTTCTAAGGTTCTGGTTACGAGGGTGCTGCTTGGAGTAAACTGGTTTACCGTTTACTCTTTTGGCCATATTACCAAAGAGATTAAAATCTGCAGTTTAACTGGTTACATATTCCAAAGGTAATTTCTTATCTTTACACCATATTTAAGCTCAACTAGAACAGAAAAGGAACAAGGCTGCTCACTCTCTACCTTGTACTTCAGTTGTGAGAGTGAGATGGAATAACAAAAAGTCCCAGAGAAAATTCCTAACAAGTACAGAATTGTACCCTTCCTTCTTTTTAACAGGTTGACAAAAAAAATATTAAATTAGAACTCCAGTATAGTTTGAGATTTGCATACAGGAATACCATATTAAGAGACAGATTACTAGGAGCAGAAGACTCAGTTTTTGAATTACAGTATCAAAGACTTTCTTCTCTGAGCTTTACACTGACAAACTACAAAGTGCACAAATTAGCAGTTCAGTTTTTATTCTTTCCTCAAATCATTTCAGCCATCGAATATGAAGGGCTTTTAGAACTGAAGACTAAACCAAGAAATACTATCAGATTTCAGACAAGAATTACTAAAAAAAAAAAAAGATCTATAGCTTATATTGTGTAAGAAACCAAACAGAATATTACAGTCCCTTCTGTCCTAAAAAATTTATGATTATGATTGCCTGCAAGTATTCAATGAGAGCAGGCATAAGAAATGCACAAGAGAATTCTCTAGTAAGAATTATCATTAGACTCAGTGAAATGTGATTAAACAAAATAAAACACAGGCTTAACACCAAGCTAAAATCTTCCAAAAAGCAAATAAATTGGACTGAATCACAGTGCATAAAGATTATTCCCTCACCTGAACTTTGCCATCCATAGAATATTGACCGAAATATAACTTTAAGTTATTAAAGTCATTATTTAATATAATTTTCATTTCACTTGTAGAGTTTTAATAGCAGTATATCCCAAGAAGACGCAAAGCAGGAAAAAGCATATATCACATAGCCAGACATCTACAAACAACACTACTACACTACTACTGACAAATAATGCAGTCAGATTTAAGTACTGGAAACTGTAATATTTCAATAACCTTTGCATAAATAAAAAGGAGTTAAACATTAATTTATTAACAGTGATGTATAATGACATCAGCATAGGAGTCACAGAGCAAGAGAAACTACTAGAAGTTATACGTTCTCCTTCTTTAAAATACTCTGTTGTAACTTGTGGTGAGGTTAAACAGCTTGAGAAGTAGAATGCTGATAGAACTGCTTTTCAGAAGTTTGTCAAGTAAATTTCAGAAACAATTCTATGATAATTTAAGGATTTTCAGAATATAAGCCTATACTATAGCTTTCTACTTTGACTGTAACTGAGATAATTCATTCTCCATTTTTCTTAAATTCTCTGAATTTTCCTAGCAACAATACATAGCAAGATTTTGAAGATGAAAGCTGTTTATTAAATTGAAAACAGGGGAGAAGTAATGTCTACTGCAAGTTTATATTGTCCCTCTTACGGATGCACTTCCAAAAGTTTTTGACTGCATGACTATTTTTCCCTAATCAAACTTCTCTTAAGCAGAGATGCACTGTTCCCCTAAGCATAATCGCACAGCACTGTTTTTGTCCTTGCGTTTCAAGTATGTAAGAAAAAAACTTCCCCTTTAAGAAGCAACGTCCATTTCTACTGCTGCATGCACTGCTTTCATGCATGTAGTAGTAAATACTATCATGATGAACTAAATTGTCTACAAAACTATGACTTCATAGTATATAAAAAGATACTTAGGGTGATAATCACCTGGTTACAATGTAAAAGATCAAAATTTGGAAACCTTCATTTTAAACACCTTACTAAATGTTTTAGCACCATCTCCTGGTCATACAACTACACACGGTACAAGTTTATTTTAACTTTTTTCTGGGATCGCTACACTGAATTTAAAATGCTGGCATATCTACTGGCAAATGTAATTTAGAGCAAATTCTACCAAGTCAAGGATCTCTCAGAACTAATAAAATTAAAACAATCAAGCACACTTGACATTCGAGAACTCCAAGTCTTACAGTGAATGACATTTAAAAATAGTTATATTCTATTTTAAACAGCGTACTTTGAGAAGATTATTACAATTAAAGGAAAAAGATTTTAAAAAATACACATGAATTTGAAACAGGATTAGAATTAAAATACTTAAGTCCACAGAAAATGCAATAAAGCCAACACACATACCTTGAAATATTTTCTTCTAATACGTGTCATATTCATTAACATGACTCCAGAATTAATTCCAGTTACTCCATAATAGGGATGTCTAGCAAAGCGATTATACCACCCAATACGAGGCTCTTCGTGTTCTGGTGCCATTGCAGCGATTTGTGTGGAGTTGAACTTTCCCAGAAAAGACCAAATATCATCAACAGGCCTCAAAAACAGGATGTCGGTATCAACATACAGTAGTGAATCCACATTTTTGAGGATTAACTGTGAGAGAAAGAAATTTAAAACCAAACTTTTTAGTTTTATTGAACTTCTCTTCATAAAACAGAAGTTGCTGCCATTACACAATAAAGTTTAACACATTTTTGCCATATGCAAATAAACTCATTTTAGGCTGACAGTTTGCAGTCAATGAATTTGCCATCACTCCTCTCATTTTAAAGAATTTTTGTAAAGGAAACAGAGGTTTTATACAGAATAGTAACGCAAAGGCACTCAGTCTACATTTTATATGCCAGGGCTCCTCAGGAGTAGGTTTGCAGGCCAGGTGAAACAGTACTCTAACAGGAGCTCCTATCTTGCTCCTGTTCCCTTGCTTTCCCATGCAGATAACCAAAAAAGGGAGAGATGTAAAAGCCCCCGAAGAGACAGTGTTTGGGAGACAGCTGCTACTGCTCTAATTCATCAAACCTGAAGAATGATTTCTGAAGTGTCTTAGACGAGCAAAATAAAAAAAGGCTGCACAAAACACTGGCAACAATAGCCCATTTCTTGTTTCATTTTCTCTAACACTTCTCAGACCCACGCATGCAGGAAACTTTTCAAACAAATGAGCAGATGAGGCGTGATAAATCCTTCTTACCTCTGAGAGGATGACATGACCTATACCTCTCTCTGAGGATACTGTACCATAATGCAGCAAGAGAGAAAAGGACTTTTATTCCATAGGCTATTAGTGCCACAGAAGGTGGTTAAATTCACAGGATTTTTTAGGATGTCATAAAAGTAACTTTCAGGAGTAGTAGTAGTCCTTCATTTTAAACCAAGCAGATATCAGATTAACAAGGACAGCTTGATCCTTCATAAACAGACTTCATTGTCCTATTACAGAGTAACTTACTGGCAAAAATAGCCTTTGTGAAGCACACGGTTTAAACAATTTCTTCCATTCTGCTGCACTCTCAGTTGGAAATGTTATTGGATATAACGTGTAATTAACTTTTCCTTCATAGGGGAATTCGTCAAGCTATATGAAAAGAAGAAATCACAGAAATTACTTCAGTTCAATTCTATTACAAAAAATAAATCAATCCCCCATTCAAATTCATAATTGAACACAACTACAACATCTCTTTTTCATAACAGAAATTCTTCTTGAACTACAAAAATCTGTGAGCTAATCAAAATAATCAAAAAAAAAAGGGCACCTGCAGGCCACTATGAAGAAAACACATCATATCACACCATATGCAAAAGGAAGAGGACGTAAAATAAATTAGCATTTACAAAAAGTAAGTACATTAAATAAAACTTCTCCCCTCAACTAGTTTCCACAGGAGAAATAACAGGAAGTCTTTCTAAATTTAAAATAACTTACTCCATTTTTGCCAGTTACTGCTTGCATAACATTAGCATATACACATAAGCATGTATAACATATTCACGTCACAGTTAATATGACATTTTAAGCACAAAAATAAAACCTTCCACAGTTATATCCTAGTCCACTTCTAAAACTGTTACTACAGTCATAATGTTATATTCATTAACTACAATTTACTAAAATCAGACATAACCATATCTACCATTTTCAAAAACTGATCTTTCAGTTTGTCTCAACAATTCAAGGTTGACTCATGCTGTAAGCAGGACAAAAAAGGACAGATCTCTAATTTTTTCTTGTAAAGCCAACTTTAAATAAGCTCACACAAGATAACAGATACTGGTTTGTATTCAGAACATAGGTTTGTATTTAACAGATTTAAGGTGACAAATCAGGAAGATTTGGTCTATCTCTAGGAGGAACTTTGATATCAGCAACTGGCACTCTTCCACAGGAAAAAAACCTCAAAAATCTCCATTCAACATTACAAATGTCTTATTTTATTTCTAGACCCCTGCATTTCTGTCACTGTATCAAACAACTACTACCCAAGTAGAGAAATTGCAATATATTACTCAAATTGTGCTACAAATTGATTGAATTCGTTCTTTGAATACTTACTATGTCTTTGAAACGCTCATGTAATTGGTCCTCAGCAAAAATATGAAAGTGGAGAGGTCTGATGCTGAAAATAATGGCTGATCTCAACATAGTAACAGTTTCTTCCAGTCTTTCACCACAGGCCACCACTGCTAGATGCATCTTCTCAGAAGGATGTGTTTTCATATAATCATATCTGATACAAAAATATTTTTTAATTTGACATTATTTCTAGCACACGCTTAAAGAAAAGCACTACTATTTACTGCAGGAAGTAACTTAACAAAATACCCTTTATCATACTTAAACCAGCAAAATATAACTCAAAGAGAATGTGCAAACTTCAGCATTATACCTCATATAGATTACATTAACCTCAACCATTCTTGTATTCACTCCCACTGTCCCAGCCTACAACAGAAAAACCAGGCATAGAAGAGCTATACAGAAACTACACAAACATTTACTTTCTTAGTAACTTTACTATCCATTAATAGCAGGGAATTTCATCAAAATAGCTATTTCAAAGGAAAGACTACATGAAGTTACATTGAAATGTGTAAGGGTGATAGCATATTCAGTCTATACATGAGTTAATTTGTTTTCCCTTTCCCTGGGATAAAAATGACAAATACAGCAGAGTTAAACTCAACAGCAGAAGTGAGATAACCTCTACTTTCAGGAAGTTCTGTTAAGAACATTTTTGACTGATCTAGGCGTTTTATCCATTTTCTGCTCCAGTAAGTCCTTCTTTGCCAAACCCATGCTTCAGCACTTCATCTAAGCACTGACAAAACACAAAGTTTTCTCCTATACTTCCACCTTGCAGGAGTATAACTTGAGTTGGAAGAGGCAGCAGACTAATAGCTCAGGTGGCTTTGTATTGTGCAATGCCCTCGTGCTCCCAGTGGTTCTGGAAAATCCCTCAGGTACACTGACCACATGCACTGTCCATGTCCTTGAGGCTAAACCACTGCAAGGTGTAGGGACTGGGAAATCCTTTACTCCTGAAGATACCTGTGCAACAGTTATGGTGTGTATTGGAATGTCTTTTACAATGTACATTTTGAAGTTATTTCATTACTTTAATACAATAAGCTAAAATTATCATCAGGTAAATATCATTAACTTGGTGGCAAACAGTGGGCATACTAAACCTAAAGCCATATTCTCCTGGATTTCATATATTTAATTAGTCAGAAAAGCTTCCAAAGATTTTAAACATACATCAACTCAAAGGCCATCTTCAAAACAATATGCATTGAGCTATTTGGACAGACTATGGGAAGAGTGGGGCTAACAGAACTAAGAGTATCTGAAGGTTTAAACTGCAAGTTTAATGCCAAATTATGCAGACAAAACCAATACTGAAGTTACAAAATGCTTTCCTAAACTAGTAACAATAGAGAAATGCTTGACAAACCGCCTGTTCTTAGAAACTTGTCAGAGACACTTCAAAACAGAAATTAACAGATGTGACTCTTAGCACAATCTCCATCCAATTTATGTAACTGTCTACATATAAGTTTTCCTTTAAATTGACAATAGATAGTATGTAAATATGCCTTTTTTTCTTTAAGGCATAGAAGAGCAATACACATTATTTTCAGTTACATGAGGCAAAATATAGGCAAAGTTATCACTGTAAAACTGCTGAATTTTAGTGCCATAAATAATTGCTACATTTAAAAAACATTCTGAGGTTTGAAAGAATTTAATGCTATGGAACAAAAAAAATACAGTATTCCAGGGATTTAAGATTAATAAAATTTTAACTAAAACATGCAACCAGTCTTAAGTCAAGGCTTGGGGTATTATTAAAAATCCCATGGATGAAAGACCTCATAGGTCAGATTCAGATCCAAAACAGGGGACATAAATGAAGATGCTAACATATGAGACTGTGTCCCAAGTCTCATTAAAGTCAACAAAGATCTAGTGAGCAGGTTACGGAGTATAGACAGTAATTCATCTTATTTCAAAGTAAACACCTAAGGCTTGAATCAATTTTTAACATAGGTGTAGTGCCATTTAATAAGCTCTAGAATATTGCACCTGATCTCCAGGTGCCATTCCAAAAAGACTGAGTGTTTCAAAGATGATATTGTATCTACTAGTCCTAATGAGATTTCTAGGATACCCAAGTGCTCCTCGATTAACACTAACCATTTACTTCTCAGCAACCAAATGGCTAGTCACCTGGATCACCCTCTATGCTCTTTCAATTCTAATGACTATTTAAGACCTACTTGACATAGACACCAATATGCAGACATCTATATTCAGACAGTTTAATCTGCAGACTGAAACCTTTTGTAAGTCTTGCAGCAAAATCTGGAAAATTAGTTTAGATTAACACACACATAAAACATCCTGAAATGTAACCAAGGCATGCCCATTCAGACTTTTATACATAAAGCTAATTTAAACATTACACCATGTAGTAAGTAGTAATGTAAAAAACACAATGCAAGCTGAATATGACGAGGGCAGTTGAAACCCACAAGTAAGTACACTGCTACAGTGTGAACAAGCTGCAAGCAGCAGATTAGCCTCATCACTAATCCACTGACAAGGGAATTACAATAATTAAGCCCTGAAGTCATGAAAGCCTACAGTGATATTACAAGGTCATGTTATAAATAAGGGCAAAATGAACACAAACTGCACAGCTGCAAGCCAAGTTCCTGAACCACATGTAACACATGGCTTTCCATGAATAAGGCATGGCAAAGATTATGCCAAAGCAATTCTAAAATGTACTGAGATTCAAAGACT
This sequence comes from Lepidothrix coronata, assembly GCF_001604755.1. Taxonomy (NCBI): domain Eukaryota; kingdom Metazoa; phylum Chordata; class Aves; order Passeriformes; family Pipridae; genus Lepidothrix; species Lepidothrix coronata. The sequence continues at coordinate 260,003 of NW_016690505.1, read as the reverse complement.
GTATTTTATTATTTCTACATCTAGTGACATCTGTGAATAAAAGAACATTTCAAACCACACAACAAAAAAATGACTGATTGTATTAAAATGCTTTTACAGTCGCTTTGTTCATACAATCTCTGCTATATGAATTTCTGACTCAATTTTTTAAATCTGTGCTTAAAAATAATTCTTAAAGGAAAAAAAAATTAGAAAGAACTAACAACAACTGAATTTCAGTGTGTACAACACGGGGAACAGCTGGACTCAAATCCATAAATTCACAACAAAGTTTTATCCCTGAAACAGATGGAGCAAGAAACTGTTGGAAAGAACAGGCCGCCATCCCCTCTGGAGACTGTCCATTACGAAGGGATTGAGACGTATTAGATCTCAGAAATATATTAAGGAAGAAGTTATGAGACTCCAGAATTGTGGTTCTTACTGCAGACTTTTAGTGAGAGGAGACATTTTTTAGTGATTATAAGTTGCATTTGACTTCCCTGCATAGAGACCACTAAAAACTAGAGCCTCCTTTTCAGTAACCAGGCCTCAGTGCTGCTCCTCTCCCTGCATATACACTTCCACTCCCAGAGGGAAAGCCTATCCTTCATCCAAAGACACTAACTACTTACTGCTAACCCTCACCTGGCTCAGCTGGGAGCGTCTTTCATCACTTTTTCCTCTTCCTGACACTAGAGGCAGCATAAAATGTAAATTGCCCAGCAGAGCTTATCAACTTGAGCTCTATAGTCTTACCTTTAATATGAACGTGTCCCACCCACAGAGACAATTATCAATCCTATGACTTGTCTCACTCCCTTCTTTAATATTATGTCTACATGGCTTTGGTCTTTCCCCTAATTCCTTTCAAAATTATCTGCCTTCAACTGCTCCCTTCTCTACTTCTCCTTTCTGAATTTTCCAGCCTCTGTAACCCTTCTCCCCATCTTTCTCCACTCCAGTTAGGCATGCAACTACCTCACCAGTAGCCTGGGAAAGGAGAAATATGCTCATTTAGACATCCCAGTGTCTGGTATGACCAAGTGACATAAGATCTTTTAGCAATAAAATTTTCTTAGCAGTTCAGTAGGTGACTTGACAATGAGCAAAATAAAATTTATTTTACAAGAACAGTAACTTTTCTGAACCTAAGCCAGTTTGGTATCAGAGTATCACAGCTCTGGTATGAACCCTTATTGAACCTCAAATACAGGTTCTGAAAGGGTCAAGACACTTTCAGAAGTGAGATACTTTCAAAAAAAATTGTTGAGAGGCAACCTGGAAAACACAAAAAATACAAATGTACATTTTTATATGCACATTTCTAATTACTAATAGCCTGTTCTTTTGGTATGGGAGAACTTAGTGGAGAAGTCAGAAGAAGCAATAGAGTGAAATACAAACTGTATTTTAGTAAGTATTTTGGATAGACTCACAAAGAAAACTTGACAGCCCTACTTCCTAGAGAAAAAAAAGATCTCCAGTAATGTGGGAGTCCTAGCTCCTGCAGGGAAAGAAAAACTTCTGGTAACTAAAATGCAAAAGAAAGAATGCAGCTGTAACCCAGTAGAAGATACTGATCTGGATGCCATGACAGGATTTCAGTCTCTAGGAACAAATAAGAGAACTTCATTTGTCTGAGGGTGCTAATTACACATGAGGGGTAGGGATAGTAAAAATAAATGAAATAAAGCACTTGAGACAGAGGTCCATACATACTCCCACGTGTTTAGAAAACATTTAAAACAATCTACTTGGACACCATATACTTTAAAACATGCTGCTCAGCAGCAGCATAAAGTGAGGTACAAGCCTTGCCCTGAAGTATTTCTGTGTCAAGTGTAGACCTTCATTCTATACTGATTAATTCTGCTGTGGTGTTAATAATCTCTGAGAGGAACATAGCTGGATATGCTCAATAAACTTGCTACAAGGTTTTCCAGAGCCTACCTGTCAAGACATTGCCTGCTATTTAAAGATGTTTACCATGATGCATTGTATATTAAATTAGCTTTTCTAGGTCAATTAAAATTATGAAGTTATACTTTGGTAGTAAGCTACAAAGGTATGTTTTGACAGGTTACTCTTCTAGAACCTTCACTGCATCCCAGCTGGACTTCTTGGAAAAAACAAACAACCCAAATTTTATTGTCACTAAATTTTATTGTCACTAAAATACCCACCAGCTCCACAAAAATCTTAGCTCTGTCCTCCAAACTCGACACAAGGTACCACAGTGGGAGTCACTTGCACTTGTTTAAGGTAGGGTTCTCCTATTCTCACATAACACACGAAGAATAGAGGTGAGAGGGTACCAAACCCTCAGGAACACCTTGTATACAACTGAATCTGATTTGTGATCATTAAGCCTATCCCAATCCCATTCTGCTTTAGTGAGGTCACAGTACATCACCTGCTTCTGCCGCATACATACACTGCTGCCTTCCAGGCTCCATACCTTCCAGGGCAGCCACATTGTTACAGCACGACCTGGGTACCTTCAAAGAAGTGTCAGTGCGAACAGGGCAATTTTTTCCCCTTTTCTTAAGCTACATTCAAGTATAGACACACTGTTATTATGTAAAGGCACAAAGTAGCCACAGTCCACCTTACTTCTTTGTTACAAACTTGGTGCACTAGGGTTCCTGTTTTCCTCATGTGCTGATGTACTACCAAGAACATTCTTAGGGGTCAACCTGAAGCTCCCTACACAAACACGGTGGTAATCAAGCTGTCCTCTCCTATTGCCTTAACATGTCTGAGGGAGCCAAGGAAGGAAAGGTGAGCATCCAGAGCAGAGTTGTATGAAGAACTGAAGCAATAAATTGACCTCAGTTGTCCATTTAAATTTTACTCTGGTCCATTCATTGAGGAGTTATCATTTTGAATCTAATTCCATGAGTTTTGAACTATGTAAAAATATTTCTCACTTTCTGAGAAAATTGCCATCATCCTAACTTGCACCGCTAGTTTTTATGTACCCCCACTGGGTTACATACCAGTAATACAAAACAGTAAGAATTATTTCGTAGGTTACACAAAACATTTTAAAAATTATTCTACATCAAGTTTTCCTACACTTGTTCTGAAAAAGCTACAGCAGCCTTGCTTTTCTTTGATCTTTTCTCTGAATCGTCTATAACATGTGATGTATCCAGTATTCAGCTTCCTAAACGAGGTCACTTAATAAAGTCTCTCAGTCCTTCCATAACACCATTAAACAATGTTTCCTTGATATTATAACCAAATGAACTAGGTTGTCAGGCTCAGCTGTGTTAAAGTTGTTTACACTTACTAAAAGAACAAACAGAAGCCTCCTGCAAATGCGTTTTCTTCTTCGGTATAAAGAGCCAATCACATTATCAGTGCAAATATTTTACCCATAGAGGTGTTTTCTACAATTAGCATGGAAGTAAGAAGGTAGCAAAGCCTACAGTGATTAAAATGCAGCTGTTAAACCATTCCCACACTTATTAGAAGTAGGATGAAGATAACTACCGACATTATCTGGAGTTTAAAGTGATGAAAATTCTAGTTTTTACTCAGCTTAACTTTCTACTACTGCGCTGAATTAAAAACGTCATAATCAGAGCTTATTTTGTAAAAGTATGCTAATGATACCACTGCATATGACATCCAAATGTAATCTATTCAATTGCCAACTCAGTAGATTAGGTTTGAAGCTACAATATATTAATAATTTTAAATTGACTAAAAGTCTGAAATCTTTTCCTCTAATGAGCTAGCTAGTTTAGAGAAGTCCCTTTTTTCAGAACTATCACAATTCATCTCACTATATCCACACCACAAGAACCTCAATATACTCAAAAATTAGTAAAACTTTCTTTTTTAGTAAGCAACACAAGTTAAAATCCACTTAGAGTCAACATGCAACAACTGAAATCAGGCTGGTCAGATAGCCATAGTAATAACCCTAAGAATTTCTTCTTAATCAGCCCCAGTAGGAAATAAGCAGCCATTCCAGCTAGATGACACTGAACACCTTGAAAAGTGAGATATGCATCATCTAGACCATGCAAAACTTGAGCCTGTTACCTTTATCAGCATTTTTAAAATTTTGATAAAATCCATACCACTGTACGTAAAAGCGATCTCATACTTCCTGCGCCAATGTGAGAGCTAACAAATACTCTGTGTGTCAGAAGCACAACACAAGACATTCTCTCTCAATAAAGCTGATAATCAGAATGGTGGTAAAAAATGTGGGGGAAGAATAGCTACAAAATTCTTCCCACATACAGAATAAGCAATTGATCTTATACTGATTAACTCAGAGACAAGATCCTTATTATCCATTATTACAATCAGCACCTGCGCAGAGCTCATTGATTTTAAATGAACTATCACATGAGTTATACTGAAGTCTATAAACACACCTCTCTCCTAAAAATTGTCCAGATTCCTCTATATGTCTCCAACACTTCTAGCATATGTACTTGAATCTTACAAATCCAAAAAACACTAGTTTTCACTTTATACACTTGGAGCTACTCAGAGCAAATAATGCAGCAAGCTGCATTTCAAAAATGTCTGTGCCAAGTTCTTTCTCTCATGGACTAACAAATCCCCGTGGTTCTGATATCCAGGAAAAAAAAAGCTCACTGGAATTTCAAATTAGAAACAGAGAGGTAACAAGCTAAGTTCTTTTTGACAAAAATGCTTAAAAATGAAAAAGCTGAAGGACTACCTCTCAACATATTAAGAACTTCATTGGAAAATGGAAAGGAGACATTCTAACACTGAGATAGATTTTATGACTGTACTATTGGCAAATATATTCTAGCTGTATGATCTGCTTTTCTCATTTGGTTAATTTATTGAAACAGCAAGAATAGAACATTAGAAACTCCATTCACAAACTGATTTATGATCTGGTTAAACAGTGCTGTTCTCTTCTCGTGGATTAAATCAGGCCAAATAGATTAAAGATATGTGCTAGTGCATTTCAGTGACCAGGCTCTGACATTTCTATTACAAGGAAATTCATTGGGATTCCCATTATCTTGTTAGCATGTTTATAAGCAGTGGAGTTAGCTATCCTAGATTTTGATCAGATATGTAACTCTCAGGTTTTTCTCATATCCCTCTCCCTATCGTAGTCTCTTCATAGTCCAGCTTTATTCTGTACCTCACTACAACAATCACACCTATGATGAACACAAAGGTTTAGTCAACCCAGGATGAAATTATTTGGAATAAAGACATTATTATGGTAGGACAATCATTTCATTTCAAAAGATACCCAATCTAGAACCAGAATGTTGACTCTTTACAGACAAAGCTTTCAAAGATTCTTCATGAAGAATCTTCTAGTGGCCCTACACATACAATCTCAGAAAAAAGAATGCTAGACTTCACTTGCTGTGGTTAATAAATTTGCATGCAAGTACGTTCATTCCTCTTCCTCCAAAAATCCTACAGCAAACCTGAGAACAACTACTAAGTATCACATTTGAAATACCTCTCAACTTCTCAGTGCACCTAGTACAATACACATTCTTCCTCTGAGAGTCAAACAAAACTCTTTCTCCTTCTCTCTGCCATCTTTCCTACTACTTCTCTTACACAAACTCACTGCATCTCTCCAACATCAACTGAACTCATTAAACAGAGTAAGAATAAGTTTGGGGTAAGCATGCTGGCCCACTCTGAAGTTAGAGCGTCTCACTGAGGAATTCAACAAGCACCAGAGTCAGCACAATATATGGGGATTAATTTAATAGTAATATATTGATAAAATAATCCAATTCAATCTGAAATTATTAATCTGAACACCACATCCCCTTTACTCATTTAAGTAGCTTTTTTTCTTTCAATTTCAAAATGAAATGTTGAACACAAAATTCTGCAAATATCAGGGGTTCGCCATAGCAATTGTTTCATCATGGAAGTGGACTCATCCAGTAATGTCATGTCAACGCATACTTTGACTTGTCTTCCCAGCCACACGTGGCATTCTTAATAGGAGAATACAAGTTACAACTTAAGGTATGTGTAAATAAACTGCATGGGGTTTTCCACTTCTGGTTCCAAGGTCCCACTTGCCTCAAGCCTGACAGAAAATCCAGAAAGGAAGTTTTCCACTATTTTAGTGCATTACATTGAATGTATTGTGGAGAGTTCATGGACATCATCATGGTCAATAGGTCAGAAGACAGCAAGGCCCTGTCCTCTTTCAGCAACAGACAAGAGTTAGACTGGCTCAGATGTCCAAGGATTAAATGAAGCTTACAATCACATCCTGTCCCTCCATTAAACATAAAATAAGCCCCAACATCCTCAACCACAACAGCACTGATATTTGTTTTACCCCACTATGCTAAACTTCATAAAGCCAGACTCCTAAAAGCTAACCTTTGAGGAAAAAAGAAGTTAATTAAGTCCATTCAGACAGTTAAATCTGCCTAACGAAGTCAGGTGAATCACTATGGATTGACACACTGGCTACCAAGGGCAGCGAGAAAAACTCAGCAGTCCCAAATTACAGGTACAGTTCACTAACAGACTAAAAGTCAATCTAAGAAATCTCTTTAAGGAACTTGGCAACTGATGATCTTAAAAAGCACTGACAACACACAAGCAGAGAAGAATATGGGAATAGGTGATCTAAAGTCTTTCCCACAATCAAAATTTTCAAAAACACATTAAGTCTTGTGAAGCTAAACTTTTTTCCCCTTTGCTTCCCCAGAAATATTCAAGCTTCATACTAAGAAGAAAAGGCAGATCTGCTAATCTTAAAGGATTATCAGCAAAATTTTAAATATAAGAAAAATTGACTTAAATTTTAGTTATACACTGAAGAGAGCTATGCAGGTTAGAGAATGTCAGGGAGCTTGTTTCTTTTCAAGTTACTTCTGTAATCTGGCAGCCTAAAGCATATGAACCATCAATCACATCAAGACATTTAAACTTATTTTCAAAGATGCAACTTTAAGGACACAGTCTATGCTTTAACATAATGTATCTTAAAGAACATTCTAAAATGTTGTTTCAGTGCTTTTGGATGAAGTACCCTCCTCAAATTCTATAAAACATGTAACTTAAAAAAAAAAAATCCGAATTTAACTACTAAGTGTATCTGCCAGTTTTTATTGCAAGTTACATCATGGGTATTACTGTGCAAGTTTTATTTTAGGAAAATAATTTATCATTAACTTTTCAGACTATATTCAGGCAGGTTTTTAATAGATGTTAGCAAGTTTCTGTTTAATGAAGCAACACAATTGAAAAAAAACTACTCTGTAGTAACACTTGGGTCTACAATTTTAAAACATAATGTACCAGGAAAAACCAAGCTAAAGGAAACCACAACATCAGCAGGTGAAATGAATGTGAAGCAATCAAAATATTTTGCTTTGTCATCTTGCTAAAAAGCAGCTACACCTGTCTGCAATCAAATAATAAAGTACTATTTAATAACAGATCCTACCTAAAAGCAGCTTCCCAAAAGCAGTTCATTCCACAAACATCAGAGGGCAGCATCCAATAGGAATTCCAGAAAGATACAGACAAATTCTTACACCTAACAGAATAAGACAAAAATAACCTATATAAATGTTACTGATTTTATGGCAAAGTTAAATGTATTATCTTCTAGTTCAAATACAACTTGAACAGCTAATTACTTGACAGAAAACTGGCTGTGCAATGCAACTTGAATACAATGGAGGAGGTATTAGGTGCCAACCAGGAGGATTTTTTAAGGAAGAATGGTCCCATCCTTTAGCCTTTCCTCTTCACATATTTTCACAGAGAAAAAAAGAGAGGGGCTGTGATTTTTGAGGGTCCTTCTCTGTTCTTGGCTTAAATTAAGTCCCATAGGTAACAAAGCAAATTGCAACACTTACTGCTAGAAAGAACTCCTTCACCTCTTCAATATCTTTGTCTACTCAAAGCAGAGGAGCAACTATATCTTTTCATTTTCAAAGTTACATATCCATTTAACACAATTCCTATTCATCCATGACTCTATTCAGTGCAAACCTGCAAGTTTGATTTTTAATAAAAAATAGGGCTTTGCAGCACCAAGGAATTCCACTGTTTCAGAACAAAAGGTTAATGCATTACAGAAATGATCACCACATTTGGCAAGTTTTTTCCTCCATACTAATAGCAAGACTAATAATTTATTGACTTGTGCTACACTAACAACTAAAAAAACATGTTTTACTAGTTCACCATTACATTTATGCAACAGCAATATAGGAAATATTTAAAAATAGAAACAGCAGCATATTGACAAAGGTTCTGGTGAGAAAATCAACATCAAGATTGCAGATCTGCAATGAGCAAGCAGAATATTGTAAAGCAAGGGATATACTCTTGTGTGCCCTTCTCTTCTCCCTGCTCTGGTGACACAAAGCCAGTAGTGCTTATTCTCCCTTGAAAGTTAATATCTGTGAATGAAAGACATGTGCAAGAAGAAAACCAACACAAAAGCTGCCAATGAAAAGGTATTTAAGGACTATAGCTCAGACCTCTTCTGGAAGTTGGTTTTGCAAGTTTGAAATGAATCAGCATCATCTTGGTAGCATCATCTGGAATCTTTAAAGGCCAATATTTTGCAAATAATGGCACCAGAAAATGGCAAGCTGTGTAATTTCTTCTTTTTATAACACATGAGAAAAACGACTTGATAAACACAGAGTTTCACAAAGCCTCATTATGTGTTCGGGGGGAGGTGCGATGCAGTTCTTTGGTAGAGATCACAGGAAATTCTTGTATTCTGTAGATACATGTTTTCAAGTAATTTTATGTCATGACTTAAGAACGCTCACCACAAATAAATAGTGAGGTACAAAAAATTAAAATAGAATGTGACTAAGATATCTGCATTCATCTTTACTAAAGTAAATGGTATAAAACCACAATGGCATACAACCACTCTGCTATATTCTTTCTTGTATCAATCTTTATGGCTTTTGAAGTTTTTTAAAAACTTCAAGGCACATTAGGACCTTGTACTTATCTGAAGAGCAATCTTTACAATCACTACTGTGTAGCTTTTTAAAGTAACTGTTCTCAATACTTTTAGGATACATTAATAGACAATCTCTCAAAAACAGTTTTCTGGTTTGGAAGATTATTGTCTTCTTAGAATCATAGAATCAGCTGGGTTGGAAGGGACCTTCGAGATCATCAAGTCCAACTCTTGATCCACTACCGCTGTGGTTACTAGACCATGGCACTAAGTGCCACATCCAGTCTCATCTTAAAAACCTCCAGGGACAGAGAATCCACTAGTTCCCTGGGCAGCCCATTCCAGTGTCTGACCACCCTCTCTGTAAAGAATTTCTTCCTAATATCTAACCTAAACCTCCCCTGGTAGAGTTTGAGACCATGCCCTCTTGTCTTGCTGATAGCTGCCTGGGAGAAGAGACCAACCCCCACCTGGCTACAACCTCCTTTCAGGGAGTTGTAGAGAGTGATGAGGTCTCCCCTGAGCCTCCTCTTCTCCAGGCTGAACAGCCTCAGCTCCTTCAGCCTCTCCTCATAGGACTTGTGTTTGAGTCCCTTCACCAGCCTTGTTGCTCTTCTCTGGACCTGCTCCAGCACCTCAACATCCTTCCTGAACTGAGGGGCCCAGAACTGGACACAGTACTCCAGGGGTGGCCTCACCAGCGCTGAGTACAGGGGAAGAATCACTTCCCTGGTCCTGCTGGCCACACTCTTCCTGATCCAGGCCAGGATGCCATTGGCCTTCTTGGCCACCTGGGCACACTGCTGGCTCATGTTCAACTTCCTGTCAATCCAAACTCCCAGGTCCCTTTCTGTCTGGCTGCTCTCCAGCCACTCTGTCCCCAGCCTGTAGTGCTGCATGGGGTTGTTGTGGCCAAAGTGCAGGACCTGGCACTTGGCCTTGTTGAACCTCACTCTGTTGGAATCAGCCCAACTCTCCAGCCTGTCCAGGTCCCTCTGCAGAGCCCTCCTGTCTTCCAGCTGATCGACACTTCCCCCCTAGCTTAGTGTCATCTGCAAATTTGCTGATGATGGACTCAATCCCCTCATCTAAATCATCAATGAAGATATTAAATAGAACTGGGCCCAACACTGATCCCTGGGGGACACCACCAGTAACCGGCCGCCAACTGGATGCAGCACCGTTCACCACCACTCTCTGGGCCCAGCCCTCCGGCCAGTTCCTAACCCAGCAGAGTGCCCCTGTCCAAGTCGTGGGCTGCCAGCTTTTCCAGGAGTGTGCTGTGGGAGATGGTGACAAAGGCCTTGCTGAAGTCCAGGTAGACACATCCACAGCTTTCCCCTCATCCACCAGGCGGGTCACCTGATCATAAAAGGAGATCAGGTTGGTCAGACAGGACCTGCCCTTCCTAAACCCGTGCTGGCTGGGTCTGATCCCCTGTCTTATTATTACAGGGTATTCCTCTTCCAGTTGTCAACAACAGTTTTCTTAGCTGTCTTGAGCTATTATCCTATCCAAACTACCAAGGCAAGAGACAGGGTTGAAGTAATGCCTAAGTCATTTTTCTGACACATCAGGCCTCTCCAATATTCTGTTCAGCACAACAACATTATCAGCATGGGATTCGAGTCATAAATTTCACATTTAAAACCAAAACATTACTAAGATATGTATGTTTGTAACTTACTTCATGTTAGACTAAGATTATTTTCCTTTCAACAGAAGTCTCTCTCAGTTGACCATAGGTTTTTGCATACAAAGGATTAAGAGACTGGAATCACTGGACAGCATTTTCTTCTTGTTATTCACAATAAGATCATTTCAAATGCAATTCATGAAGATATTTTCTTATTTTTAATAAAATCTGAGGAAAGCTTAGACTACAAACAATTACTTTACAAAGCTAGGGAGATGCATTATATCTGTTCATCAAACAGGCACAGTCATTGTCACTTCAGCAAGGTTACTAACTAGTCACACAGGAATGGTCACTTTCACCACTAGGGAGGGATATTTTGTTCTCATCTATTATAGTTATGTCATTAAAGGACAGTCTCCACAAAGAGAAAGCAGAAAATAATGTCAGGTGAATGAAACACAGCAATCTAACCCAGGTACATGGAGCACCCTGACCCAGCCCCAGTTCAGGGGAGCATGAACCCATGCCCAGTGAGCCCATGAACCAGGCAGAAGTTCCACCAGATGAGACAACAGGAAAGACTCTCCAGAGCACCTCACCAACTGCCTAATGGGAGTACAGCCTGCAGGGGTGTGGGGCTCACTGTGGGTTCAAGGTGAACTAGGGAGGAATGAGAACACAAAAAACAGTGAGAAAATAAGAGGGTCCAGTCACATGTGAACAGGTTGCCAGTCAATATGATTGGCCATGTTGTGTGCCTGATCACCAGCCTTCTTATTAAACTCAGTTTCTGTTTTCCTGGGTGACAGGAGTGGCTCTGTTCCATGTGCATGTACACAGGTCAAAGTGTCCACAAATGAAAAGATGGCCAGAGATCATAGGGGCCAACAAGCCTGCAGTGCCAGGAACTGGAGAGACATGTGTGCAAGTAGCATGTAGGTTTGTGCTCGCTGGTGCATGTAACCACTAGCAACCAGAGAAGCCTACCAGTAGAGCAAGAGGCTTGGGAGACAGCTATCAGATGGGCCATAAGACTGGGGCCAGGCTCTGCAGAGAACAGAGGGTCTGAGCTACTGAAAGAACCTCTCTCTTACACAGCCACAAGAGATTAGGGTCTGAGGGATGGCTACTGGAAGTACCAGAAGGTCTAAGCCAGCCACCTGGGGTTTGAGGATTGGCTAAGTTTAAGGCTATAGGTCAGGGCCAGCTATCTGAAAGACCCCTTTGCATGAGGCAATCCTGTGGCCAGCTGCCACAAGGCTAAAGACAGTAACTGGAAAGATCCATAGTGGATTCATCTTTACATGTGTGTGCACATCCAAAAGGATGTGAGTACCAGCAACTGAATTGGGTCTGCAAGGCTCACAGGTTTGCACACCCAGGTTAGCAACAGTGGAAAAGAGAGGACCAGGAGGCAGTTCCTGAATAGAATGAGTGTCTAAGATCAGTTACTGGAGGGATTCACATTATAAACCTTAATATATTTTTCACCAAAGCCTTTCACCCTCATCAGCCAGAGAAGGGAACAGGATCAGGACTTGTCTTGTGTAAGTGCTGTTTTCTCTGCACTGATCTCTGTGGCCAACCATGTGTGTATGCACTAAGAGCATATGTTCCTATTAAGAATAAATGCTCGGCTGGCTGGACCCAGGAATATAGAAATGCAGCAGCCTTGCCTCCATCACACTACTGAAGTGGACAACTCCTAACATCTACCATTGTCAAAAATATAAAAATGAAGAAATATGAAGTTTCAAAAATCACTGGTGTCACAGACATTGATCTGTTTGTCAATTCAAGGTACCTCTCCTTTAAGAAACGAGGCATTTCATAACTGCCTTTATCAGGTAATTTAGCTTCAACATCACTGGATAGTAAAAATTTTACCACTGCAGACATAGAAAAGGTGTCTGTATTGTGATTTGAAAACTTTTCAGAATTAAAGGAAAATTTTAAATTATTGTGCAAAATACATAGCAATGCACAAGTTGCAGTCATGAAGACTGAGGCCCTGTGCTCAGGTGAGTCAAGTTTTAACCATAAGGAATTCCACAACAATCAGCAGTAATCTCTTAATGAAGATCACAGTTTAAAGAATACTTTTTAATCCATGTGGCATCTTTTATACCACTGTAACTTCACAGCAAATTTAGCAGAATGTCCAAATGGTGAGGGTTGCAGCCATGAATACTGTGTTCTTGTCAGTACTGCATTAACAACCCAGGTCTGATCAACTGCATGAATCAATCAAGAGAGACAGCCTAGTGTCTTTCCTATGGCATAAGCCACAACATGCAGCAAAACAGGTAAGCAGCATTTTTTAGTTCCTTCCTGTTCATAATCACTCAGGAATAAAAATTTGAGATGATGAAATGATCAATGCAACTCCCAAATACACTGAGAATTTCTGATTCTTCTCAATAGCTTTTCCTGAACATTTGCAGCAATATCACAAATTTGTCATGACATACTTTGTCATACTTACACAGGAGACAGTAAAAGCAATGTTAGATGTCTGACAGATGCCAAACTTTTTTACTGGAAAAATCTCAATAATGTTTCATTAATTTAAAATATTTCTATGTAAAATAACATTTGCTAGTCAACTGCTTGACAAATTCAGCAGATTTTTAAAATGAATTTTCAATTTAAAAGGATGAAACACTCAATGATTTGAAGTTTAACTCATATTTTGCAATTCTTATACAGCTTCTGGATCAATTTCTCAAGAATAGCTGAGAAGCAGACTGGTGAAACTGCTGGTTAAGCTCTGATAGAGACAAAACCAGCTCTGTACAGGCCAAGGAAAGAACCAACTACCTGTCACAGCCACTCTCCTCTGCTAAGCTCACGGATATACTTCCTACACTTTTTCATGCACTATAATCCACTTAACTCTCCCCTTGCCAGGATAGTTAAGAGAGCAAGAGACTGATACAGTCAGATATCTGTGTCACACACAGCAAAACAGTGTGGCCAGCTGCAAAAATGCTAAATTACAGCACAATGGAAAAATGTTTCATTTGAATAGAGTCAAATTCATTGACCTCACTAACATCACAGAACTGACAACAGATTGATTCTTTCTCTATTTCTCAGACTTGCCAATAGAATAGCACTTTTTTGGCCCTGAATAGATGAATATTATCTGCCTAACTGAAGTGGCAATATTGATAAAATTAACTGAAGGTTCACTTCTCAGTCTGCTAATTAACTCATCTGAAAGCATGTGGAAAAAGACTGACTTGAATGGATACTCCACAGACAGCGGATTACAGCACTATTTAATAACATACTGTAGCAAGTATATGCTTATGTACTCTGGTTTTGATTTTTTTTTAATTTCATTTCATTTTTTTTCTTAGCCACCTTCTTCATCCATAAATCATACTAGCAAAGAAAAAAAGGCTGACTACATATACTGCCTTTTGATTGATTTTGTATTTTCTGAAAGTAGAAACATCAATATGCTTTCATTTTTTTCAAGTTCAGATCCACTGCTCACTTAGCTATTATTTATGAGAGTACTGACTATTCATTACTCCTTTTCTCACTAAAATGAATAATCAATAGGACAATTTACCTTCACTGCACAGCTAAAACCCAACCTTAATTTAGTTATTAAATTCTTAAAAGGTTTTTCAGCTGTTTAGACCAAGTTTCAAGATATAAGCCTTTAGTTTTCAGTTCTCTTGTTCCTCAGGCTAGATTAGCATTTGAAACAAACAACTCCTTAACAAACTGATTACCCAAAAAGTTCCCCTGAATTATTATACTTATTGGAGGATCGTGCCTCAAGCTGTAATTCTAGTTTCAATATGGTATTTCCTTTTCAATTATCTTCTACTTAAATGTGTCATCACTATTGCTAAATTCTTCCAGGTATAGTATTCCAAAGCCTTATTCAAAGCTTGCAGTTTTCATGTTTGCATGTTCTGAAAACTGACAGAAAATTCAACTTCCCCATCCCAGAGCATGATCGAGTTCTTTCTGCCCTTATGGGACATACTAAACCAGATTATTCAGAAAAAGAAAACCCTTCTTGGCTAAAGAGAAGAGAAAAACACTGCTGAGTGCATAAATGCCTTCAGATGACAGACTTGCTTTGCTGAAGTGTATTTTAAAGCTGTCAGAGAAAACAGCTGAAGAAATCCATTTATGAAAGTTACTATTAATGTATATAAAACATTAAACTTTAAGAAGGATTAGAAGGTTATCTGAACACATTTTTTCTATAAGGTTATGGACCCTTCAGGATATTACACAATCACAAGATAGTTAGAAGTGGGCATATAACAGCCATGTGGCCGTTGTGCTCAGTCTCCACTGAAGGAACAGCTGAAGCATAAAAACTGAAAGACACCAATATATTCACTAAGATGTGCATGTATCACTTACACAAGTGAACGTAATGCAGTTTTAATACTTTAGAATAACTGAAACATGCATCTAAGGGAATATTCAGTGGGCTATTTCTTAACTGTCACAGGACAGAATTTTTCCTTAAACAAAAGCCTTTAAGGGACTGTTCTAAGGGACTGACTCGCCACTAGATTTTGCACACACTGTTTGCACAAACTGCATGTTTCAATAACTTACAACAGGGGATGTTCTTCCTGAGCCTTCAGTTTGACAGCAGTCTACAGGCAAAGAAATCCCACAGAGGTGACAACAGACACTGATTTTGCAAGGAGATATGCCTCCATGACACTACACACAGGAATTATTTGTGGCACTTGAGACCTTTAGAAAAGAACTTTCTGAGTTTGTAAAACTTTTCTACTTTGCAACACAGGGCAGATTTATATCTCATCTGACATCACTCCAGAAAAAAGCTTCTTGCACATTGCTGGGGTTCTTCCCTACTCATATCTTTGATTTAAAAACTACACTTCGGTATAAATACTGAAAGAGTACAGCTTTTAAAATGAACTTGGTTCTTCTTTTGCTAACCAGGAGCATGATGCACTTGAAAGTCATTTCAATGTTCAGTAAAATTATTTAGATTATCATCTTTTATTGACTTAATACAATTTTTCTTCGTGTAAACTGCATGTTTTCCTTAGTAAAACAAATATCATACATACGTTTTTCCTTACATTTCTATTAAAAAATGATTTATTAAACCAATAAAATCTTATATAAAACTGTTAAAGGTAACTCTTTTATTTCAGTTAGTGTTCCTCAGAACCAGTAGATTTCAACTGTTCATGAGTTTTTAATCATGAACTAGAAATGAGAAACAATCATCCTCACTTTTTTTCAAGTCATAATCTGTATTAATTTGAACTAAAGCAAAAGCACAGGGAAAAAAGTTCTCTGAAGTAGTTACACCAGTCAAAAGCTGGGTTTCACGTTTCAGCTGACTCCACCCCTAGTAACTAAGAATGCTGTTTCATAGTATTTTAAGATTATTAAGTCACAGCTTGTCATCCTACCATCCTCCATAGTTCCTTTGCACCCGCGCTGACACTTTCATAATTACATGATGAAGCAATTCAAAGCGCTGAGCTGGCAAAAAACTAGATGGTTTTCAGGCCGGTCAACATGCCAGATCAACTCATTTGTGTGCTCAGACAAGCAAAAGCAGTGTAAGTAGTGGGGGACGCCAGAGCTTGTGCAGCATTAGGAAGAAGTGACCATCTCCAAACCATTAAACTCACATTCTTTTAAATTGCTTTAGAATCTTAGCAGAGCTAGAGGTAGGCTGGCCCAGAAAGGTCTGGCCTGAACTTCTCCTCCAGTTTCAGTAACAGATTCCTTGTCACTTCTCTTTTCCTGGCATTAGGATTCCCATTGCCACTAGGGAACAGTATTAGGAAAATAAAACCTAAAGGAAAACTACTAATTTTCATTCCATAATCTCACTCACTGCTTGACCACATAAAAATTTCTGGTGATAGGAGGCAGGCAACAGAACAATGTGACTCTGCAGAGTGCGAGATGCTCACACATCCCTTTATCTGCAGAACTGAACTCGCCAGTCTCTGTGAGAAGACTGGCTGTATTAAGGTATCCCATAAAAAGTTTTGCTTCAATGAAGTTATATTTGATAACTCTACAGTTACCAAATTTCAGAGTTGAACGAGCACCCTGAAATTTTCTTCGCTTGGAAAAAAGAAATGCACCCTCCCGCCCTGTCCTACCAGGAGCGGCCAGGGACGCGCTCTGAGCCGCGGGGACGCGCACGGGGGCGGCATTGGCCGACGGCAACGCCACTTCGGAAAGTTCGCCTGGTCTGTTCCAGGCTTCTCCAGCCGCTGTTCTCCGGTGTCCGGCCCGCGGGGCGCCGAGAGGGAGCGCACGGAGACACCGCCGCCCGCCCCGCCAGAGCGCCTCCCAGGCCCCGGCCCCGGACAGCCCGGGGCGCCGCGGCCCCGCTCCGCCCGCGGCAGGGACGGCGCCCGGCGCTACCGCCTCCCGGCCCGCCCCGCAGGAATCCGGGGGGAACCACCGCCCGTGCCTCCCCCGCCCGGCCCCGGCCCCCGCGCCCGGTACCTTCGGGCCCCCGCTTCGCCCCGGCCCGCGCTCCCCGCCTGCCGCCGGACGCCGGGCGCGGCGGGGTCTCGGGCCTGCCGCTCCCGGCCGCCGCCGCCGGGCTCCTGCTCCAGCGAGAGGGCGAGCTGGCTGAGGCCGTAGAGCAGCGAGCAGACGCCGCAGCCCAGACACAGCAGCGCCACCCGCGCGAGCCGCCGCATCCTCCGCCCGCCCGGCCCCGGCAGCGCCGCGCGGGCCGCGGCTCCTCCGGCAGCGCGAGCGCGACGGGCGCGGCGGCGGCGCGCGGGGGGCGGGGCGGGACCGGCGGGGGCGGGGCCGGAGCCGGTCGGTCCGCGGGGCGGGGCCGTCGTGGCGGCCGCAGTTCGATTGTCCCGAAAGTAAAAAAAGCCTCTTCCTCTTCTTCCCCTGCCACCGCGGCCCCGCGCTCAGCCTGGGCTCGCCCCCGTTCAGGTCTCCGGAACACGTCCCTGGGCGGGAGTCGAGAGAAGAAACGTCCCAGGCAGAGACAGCGGCAGCGCTGACGTACCAGAAGCCCGCAGGGACAGCGCACAGGCTCCTGTCTCGCCGTGTCTTCGTGAAGGGCGAAAGTGGGGCTAAAGTCCCCTCAAAATGACACTCTTTTCCCCTATGCTCAGTGTTTCTGTTGCGATAACTTCGATTTTCCTGTATAAAAGCTTCACAGATGTCTCTCCACAAGGATATTCTATAAGTACAAACAGCTAAAGGGAGGGTGCCAAAAGGATGGAGCCAGCCTCTTCTTGATGGTGCCAAGCAATAGGACAAAAGACTACAGGCAGAAACTGATGCACAGGAAGTTCCATCTGAACATCAGGAAGAACTTATTTACCATGCAGGTGACCGCACAGTGGAACAGGTTGCCCAGAGAGGTTGTGGAGTCTCCCTCATTGGAGATACTCAAGAACCATCTGGACGAAATCGTGTGCCATGTGCTCTAGGCAGCCGTAGTTACACAAGTGTCCTTTCTCCTTGTACAGAAACAATAAGAGCATGCAAATCACTTTGGACTTCAGTGTCCTTCCCTCCTCTGGCCTTGGTACAGTACTCTGGCCCGGGGAGCACGTGGGTGCTGCTGGGCCAGGAGGATGCTGGGCTGGAGAAGGTTGGTGAACTGAGCCTGCAGGATTTGTTTGTGGTCACTAGCAAACAGAAAGTTATTTTGGCTCACCAAGTCATGCTTGTGGACAACAAGATATAGGTCTGGGAAGTGGCAGAAGAAATAATAACTATACATCCTGCTAGACAGGGGGAATATTGGTTGGGTTTCAGCTGAATCCAGTACAGTAGTGCATCTCCCCTCACAGGCTCAGACCACTGAGCAAAGACCTTACAGCCTAACTAACCTATACTATTGCCAAGGTAAGTATTTTAGAGTCATCACTCAGTGCTGCTCCCTCAGCTTTCAGGTTTAAAAAGAATACAAGTTTGGAATAATTCTGCTTCCTTCTTTGTCCTCACAGTGCATTTGGCTCACATTTTCTCTATGGACTGAAAACAGCCTTTTTTTAAAATAAGTGATGATATCCCCATTTAACTGCATGAATTCAGGACCCTGAATTTTAAGAAAAATGCCAACATGATTTACAATAAAGCATAAAAAAATAGTTCTGTTATAGATTGTGTGGCCTAAGGGTGAATGTCATACGTGAATGCCCATAAAACCTCAGCCATAGCTTACTGCTGCTCTTGGCTGTGCTTAAAAGAAGGGAGAAAAAAGAATGCCAGCTGGCAACTCTGGTAGTTGGAAGAGAAGCAACACCAAAATTGTTCTGCCAAAATTATTCATTACCTCTTTCTCAAAATAAAAGAAGAAATGAGGACAAAAGGTAGCCCTCAGAAAATACTGGATACTCAACTCTGTTTGCAGTGCAGATACCAGGATGATTACTAATAGATACAACCAGGGAAGTTGGGACTGAGAAAAGAAGTAGAATTCAAGAGAAGTAAGGAACTAGGGGGCACGGGGATGATGAGAATTCAGCACCAAAGATGGCGAGGTAGAGATGGGAGTCAGAGATGAAATGGGGAAGTATTCACGAAAAGAACTCTTTCTAGAGTTTGTTTAATGAAATAAGGGAAATTTATATCAGTGAGATCCATGTGCTGGCTTCCACTAGAGAAAGAACCAGCTCCGAAAGTCCCACTCAAAGTCTTAGCTGGGCTTTCTGCCCCTCTGCTCTGTGTTCCTCATGGCTTTCTACCACAACTTGCCATTCAGCTTCCCTGATTTTGTGTTTGCACTCAAAATCTGGCTCATTGTTCTCATTGCATATCTACCTGCTGAATTTGTGCACTGTCCCACTTCACAGTCCTTTACATACACTACCAAGTCCATATGCCAGGGAATGAGTTATACAGAGAGTCAAAGTGGAGAGATACAACCCACTGTTTACTGACAGCAAGCTTAAAAGCAGAGACCAGTTAGTCCCTACTGAGGTGTTACACTTGCCTTTTTTATGGAAGAGTGTTCCAGCCAGGGAAACTGAGGTCTGAAAGGTCTTATAAAGGCACAAAGAATGAACGTGGCAAATGGGTAGCAATAATGCTCTCATGCTTCAGAAGAAGAAAGTATACTCTTGGATGAGAAAAGAAGAAATAAGGAGTGCTAAAGAGAGGCAACACAGGGAGAATTTTTTAATTGTTATTATCAATCATGTCATTACCGAAATAGGAATTTCCAGGATTCTCTTCATTCAATGCTGTCCAATAATACATTAATAATTTATCAGTGGGAATGTATCTGCAGTGCTCTAAAAATATAATTAAGGTAAGGTCAGAGAGAAAGTTAGTATCTTGTGTTAAGCTCTGTCATGCTACTGGGAAGCAAAAAACAGCTAAACTTGCATGCACACAAGTCTTTTTTCACACTGCAAAATCTGTCCATTTAATCAGTTGGTGTGATAAAATGCTTCTAACTACAAACTCAGACCTCTGAGTAAGGAAGATAAGCAAAAGTGACTGAAATGCTGTACCTAGGTAGTATCACTGAGAAAAAAAGTCAGGTATATAATTACCTCATTCCACCTATAAATTCTTTAAAGATTAATAATTATGTATCTTTATTACTCACCATGAATAGTTAATGAACAATATGTAATATATTAAGCTATAACATTTGTTAATCTTTAGTAACTCAAAACATGAAGAGGTATAATCAGGTGTAAGATTCTCTCCTTTTAATAACAATTTTAAATCTTTAAATTCTCTCTTGACTGGAATTTAGTTACTTAGCTGTGGTAACTTTTGTATATTTAGAATTCAATCCTATTTACTACATTCAGAAATTAGTTGAAATTCAGAAAACAGCAAACTTATTAAACTACTGGAGCTATATAATCAATTTTTTAAAAGAATCAGCATCTTATACTTCTGCAAGCATGTTCAAGGGTCAGAAGGGCAGTTACTGTGTGCCAGAAAAGGAAAACAACATTCTAAAAACTCATTAGATCAAGATATAAATCAGATCAACTTAATTAAAAAACCCAGTCCTAATCAGACGCATCTGTATCATTCCCCCTGGTTTTGTTCTTTCAGGAAGTTAAACTATTAGCTAAGCTGCAGAGCAATAAGATTTTCTGCTGACAGCTTTGTGTCAATGCTGCCTCATGCAGACCAGTTAAGAGTTTTTCAAAGGCAGCAACACTTTCTTTGATGTTCATGTGCCCTTTCATACAAGCTGCAGTGTCAACACTCGGCTGTGATAGATTGTGAGGTTGGCTAAGTAAGAAGAAACTGCTCTGCTGCCATGTGTTGTACATATGGTATCATCGGACTTCTTGGGACAATGACCCTTTTCTGTTGCTGCCAGATATCATTGGTTTTTAATTCCCTGTTACGTTTTAAGAAAAAGACTTAGCTTGGTACCACTGCCTTCCATTCTTACTGCATCTACTCTTCAAATTTCCCAATGTATAAAATTGCCCACAATGTATAAAAATATTGATAAAAATTCTCAAAATCAAAGACAACTGTCAGTCATTCAGTAAGGAGGTGTTTTGGAAAGGGATCAGTCAGTCAAACCACGTGAAGAGTTGACTGACTTTGTCAATTATTTTGCCTTTTTATTTTGTTCATCTGCACACTTTTTTGCTCCCTAGTCCTCTTCAAGCAGGGTGTAACACTGTAAACCAATGTGAGACAACATCAAGAATGGAGAAATACAGTCCTAATGTTTGTCTGTCCACATAATTTTCTCTAAGGGTTGCTTTAGTTCTGTAGTTGCTAATTAAACAAACAAACAAACAAACAAACCAGATCAGAGCAACCAAATGCAGTAGTTGTTCAATGCATTTAGTGCTTGAATTATAATGAAGAGATAAAACACTAATATTGTCTTTTGTACTGACTACTTCTTTTAAAACTGAATAGAACAGCCACATCACAGACTACTGCCTAAGGTACCAGCATCCTTATACTTGGCTAACAGCCTTGGTCATGCCTGAAGTTCATGGAATTACTCGGGGCAAGCAGTCAACCTGCCTTGCAGTGCCCTGTGCAACACCCTGGGCTGTGCAGACACTACACTGATTTATCCAAGGTGTCAATAGAATCATGTTTTCAGCCCATTCCACTGCATGAGTGGCAGCAGAGCCAGCAAGTAGTTGGAATATTGTGTTGTGCTGAACTTTGAGCCTGAAATAACCAAAATAACTTGAAGTGCTGCTGAGTCATGGTTGCACTTACGCATTATTCAGCCTTCCTTTACCCATCTTTTATCTGTAACTTTAGAAATTTTTTTTTTTACTATTTTATTTTTTTTCAAGACAAGAAAGGGTAAAATAAAATCAGATGCTGTCCTAAGCTATCTCCAAGCACCAGGCCCATATCTGTGTGGGAATGCTGTGATCTCCCATGGTTGCCAAAACATTTGTGTGGAATTTAAGAAATTTTTTTTTGATCTTCAGATCCATAGTTGTGTAGCAGTCTTGTTAAATAGTCAGCAATGGAAAGAAATTAGTAAAAGGGTGATAGAAGGGCTTTAGAACTTGATCTCCTCTTTTGAATCCCTTCTGTTCTTTTAAAATTAATGAGTAAGACTAAATTAGACCCCTTTAACTAGTGACAATAGCCTCATTCTGGTATCTGATGCCAATTTAGGCAGTACTTCTGCAGTACCAAACTTGGTAATTATGCCAACAGTCTCCTAACACTTGCTGCTTGCACTTGGGGATCTATGCCCAACACTGGCAGGGTGACATTAAAAGCATTCTGCACCTGAGGAGGTATCAGCCTCACACGCTGCCTCTCTGGAGTGGGGATGAATTCCCATACTCATGGCCAGCACTGTACTTACCTGCTGCACAAATGCGAAACTCTGACAATCTGAACAAGGGAATGAGCTTCATTTAAGAATGCCTTGTAGAACCTCTGTGTCATGCTGCAAAGCAACACAAATGACAATTCAGAGAACTGAACACAGGAACTGTGTGTAGCTTGAAGATAAATTGGCAGAATCCACATAGACCACAGTTTTATAGTCGGCTTCAGTAACAGAGTAGCTGTATATACAAAGTTTCTTACCTCAGCTGTTACTTTAATTTGCAAGCATGGATACTTCCATAATTTCTTGCCTCAGAAGCAGTACTTCCAGGAACATCTCAACTTCCATCATAGCCAAAAGCCAAAATGCCTTATCTCTGCCATAAATTAGTAGAGGCCTCTTGGCAACTTGAGATCAAATTCCCCAAGTCTTCTGTTTATCCCCAAATTGCCCACTTGTATTTTTTGCACCTCCTAGACAGTACAAATAACATATTCAGAGATGGGTTCTGAACAATTTAATAACTTTATTTACCATTTTATTTATCATAGCACACCCTAAGCACTGTCAGTCAAGATTTTAACATAGTGCACCTACAGTAGTTTTCACAAAAAATACTGTCTTATCAGATTCTTCACAAGCAAGAAGTATTTACTCCTGGGGGAAGCATTTCAGTGTGTCACTATTCTAGGCATCAAACACCTTTTGATGCTCATTTGAAACCAACTGTATGTCATCGATGTGAAATAACTATAGGCATGTTAATTTTTAAACAAGTCCACTATCATTAATTGTTTAACATTTAATACAGAAAAAATTTATCTTTGCACTGAGATTCCTACTGTTTCTTTTTTTCCAGACGTTTCCCCTCAGCCGTCCTGCCACACTTTCAGCATTCTAAATTAATAATGTCTTTTAACTGAAGTAGGAAGAAGTCAGTTGAAGGCAGTCTCCCAATGGGTTACTACACACTTGACTAAATGTAATGTATTGTCATCTTTACTTAAAGGAATGCTTAACTGGAATTGAACATAGTTTATCAGACAGAAAATCTGTAGCATCTCGTGATGCAAACTGTACTTTCAGACTGCTACACTGAGACCTTTTAAGTGTAGACCAATACACTACGTTTTTCTTGGAGTATCTTTATATTTTTTATAATACATTTGTATATATTAAAAAAAATTACAACCACACACAATCTTTTGTTCACGGAGATGTTTATTTTTGTCTTCAATGTTTGTAGGGAATACGATTTCACTACAAAAGTGTCTCAGAGAAACTCCATTCAAAGTCTAGGCTTAAGAATGAAGGGAAAATATACTTTCAGCTGTACCAGTCCTGAGCAAAGTTTAAAAAAAAAATTAAAAAAAATCCTCTAGATATAGGAAGCAGCACCAATTAAACCACAGGGCCTCTTACTGAAATCTGCTCATGCTTTCTTTTCTGCTTGAGAATTGGTAAAAACTTAGGTAGGAAGAATTACTTTATTAGAAGGTGGACATAAGATTGTCAGTCCCAATCTCTCACCAAAAACCACACATTTTTTTATAGTTAGAGTCCAGGGCCTTAGTTTTACTTTCCACTAAGTAGTCAGGACTGCTAACAGCAAGACTGTTGCCCCCATGGTGTAACATTTTCTCTCACTTAAATTGGTTAATAAATATTTATTTATGTACTTCTTTTAATAAATATTTATTTCCTGTCAAGTTCCTGTAAAGTTACATTGTTCTTAGAAGTATACTACTCGTAGCAGTTATAAAAATTCCGATAACATCAGGTCTCAAAGTAATTCAAGTGGCTTACATTCTGTCTCATTCCAGTGAAAGGATTTCAAGCCATTGGTAACACTCAGTACTTAATAGTTGGTTTATCCAGGACATTCAATCTGACAAAGTAAATACTTCTAAGAGTCAGAACAGAAAAGGCACTTACTCCTTTTGGGGAAGACACCTGGCAGGTAAGATTTTTATTTTCAAAATAACAAGCCCTTTTTCTAACAACAAAATCCTTAAAAAACTACCATTGGATTAACATAAACTCTATGAACAAAACCAAGTTATGTACCCCTTCCCAAGAACGGTAATATTGTCTTTGATTGAGAAACTGAGAAATGTGAAAGCATCCAAAAATACTCACAAGTTTTATTCATTTCTGTGATATTCCAGTAGACCATCATAGCTGACTAGAGGAAAAAAAATCTCCTCCAGAAAATGTATGTTTTACAAATTGAAATTTCTGGACTGTTTCTTATTAAATACTTGTACTAGCAATAAAATGTAAGACTTTAGTGTATTATAACCAGGAACATCACCCTGGTTACAACTGATAACCTTTACAGAGGAGTAAATCTTTTGTCAAACTTCTTTGCAATCGAACCATTGCCTCAGCGATGCTCTGTATAAGGCACTTAGCAAATTTTAAGAGCATCTGACAGTACTGTTGGTAGTCTTGATTTGGTTGTGAGGATGGTCTAACAAGCTGCAAGATTAACAGAGTAAGGTGTGGAATAATCATTGAAAATAGCCATATGAACTACTGGTCACAAAACTCATTAGAAGCCACATCCATTGTAGTTTGGGTTCCTATTACCCTTGCAACATAAAGCTACACTTTTTTTTTCTAGTAGTCCAGGAATTAGACCTTTAAAATTGTATATTGGCTAATTGTACAAGAGGAATTTATTTTGTTCCTGACTAGCTCTTTAATCAAAACTTCTGCTCTTTCAATAAATTACCTGCATCCAGGAGTGAAATGTTCATAGTATTTACTATTCAATTCACAAACCCCTACATCTATCTTTAGACCAAAAGTCACTGAACCAACAGGTATCAAGAATTATAAAGCAAGACACACCTCTAAAAGTGTGTAATGCTGCCTACTTCTAATACAGTACACAGAAAAACGAATACTAATAGACGAAGAAGCCATTATATATGGTTCTTCTAGGGATTATTCTGAAAATAAATTTTCTTTGTTCTTCCTCCCTCCCCTCCTTATCCTCTGTGTTGGACTGTGGGTTTTTGAAGGTCTTTGACATTTTAGAAACAGAAGCTGGTTGGTTGGAATTTCTGTAGGAAAGCTGAGAAAGCGCACAGTATCTGTGCATGCTCCTAAGACCTTCTCTAGCAAGGACTGGGAGCATTTTCTTAGACCTTTCAAAAAGCCTCCAGGTACTGCAAGTTACTTGGCAACATTATGCCTGCATCAGTTGGAAAGCATTTTGCTTATTTTTCCATGCCTGGAAGCCTCCCAGCACAGAATCAGATCATTTGCAGAAATGCAGATAATTGGCATCCCAGAACGCCAGCTACCTCAGCCAGAGTGCTCGAATGGGACAGGATCAGTGTAACTAAGTTTGCTCAGCAAGAAGCTGTTCAGTAAGTCAATTATATAGAAACAAAGACAATGGCGACAAAATTGATAATGACCTCTAAGCTTCACATACCATTGTTAGTCTTACAGAAACCAGAATATAATTGAAGAACTGGGAACAGCCATCAAATTCCCCACTTACAAAAGCAGGCATAGTAAATTATTTCAAACTCACTGCATCCACGTATGCTATAGATGTACTTAAAAGAAAAAAAAAAAAGAGAGGAAGGAATCAGAATGTGTTTCCTTCAGAGCTGGAAGTGGTGATAATAAATACACATAACCTGAGGAGATTTCCCTTGCCTAGATTAATTCATAGCTGAAGGCTGTTACAGTAAGAGATGATCAGTCAGATAGCAGATTTGCTTTCTGAGATCTGTGCCATCAGGAACTGGGCTTGACATTGAAGCATTTTTATTTATTCTGTGCAAAGAAGGATCAGTTTGAAATAGATTATTCATGGATGGCAAGTATAGATTAGATGCATATAAACAGCAAATTAGATCTGTGTTCCCAAAGCGGGTATTCACTCACCTGTCTTAACTAACAGATGCAAAGTGATTGAACAACTGCATCTTTTTTAAGCGACAAATACCTGGGAATATCTTGAACCAAATTCAATTTGTATTTTGTAGAACCCAGTGAGACTGGGAAGGAGGTAAACAGCCACATTTCATTAGCCCAGGTTACATTTATTTCCTTCTTCTGCATACTTTTGCTTCTTCATACAGAAGAGGAAAATTGGGTGTGCAAGGGTAGCAGGTTATCAAAAACTACATTAATAGTCTCTTCTCAGCCGTCTCCTCAGCAACTCTGATGTAAATTAGTGTTACACTGGTCTACAGCCACATTTCTTAAAATCTTAAAAGTTAAAGGGGGCATGTTCACTTTGCTTTGACCAAGATAAATATTTATACACCGATGTGCTGGTTTTGGCTGGGATACAGTTAATTTTCATCACAGTAACTGGTATGGGGCTGTGTTTTGGATTTGTGCTGGAAACAGTGTTGATAACACAGTGATGCTTTGGCTATTGCTCAGCAGAGCTTACACAGAGTCAAGGCCTTTTCTGCTTCTCATACCAATGCACCAGTGAGAAGACTGGGGGTGCACACGGAGTTGGGAGGGTACACAGCCAGGATGGCTGACACCAAGTGACCACAGGGATCCCAGACCATATGGTGTCATGCTCAACATATAAAGCTGGGGATAGAAGAAGGAAGCAGGTGACATTCAGAGTGATGGCATTTGTCTTCCCCCATCACCGTCATGTGTGACAGAGCCCTGCTTTCCTGGGGATGGTTGAACACCTGCCTGCCCATGGGAAGTGGTGAATGAATTACTTTTGTTCTGCTTGTGTTTGCAGCTTCTATTTTACCTGTTAAATTGTCTTTATCTCAACTCGTGAGTTTTTGCACTTTTACTCTTCCAATTCTCTCTCCCCTTGCACCAGAGGAGAGTAAGCAAATGGCTGTGTGGTACTTATTTGCTAGCTGGAGTTAATGCATGACTCTGTTAAACAACAGAGAACAGTGTAATTAACTACTACACTTTTCCAGGTGGCCTAGGTCCTGAAAATGTAGTCCTGAAGGGTTTCTTGCTCAAATATTCTTCCCTCTGCCAAGATATGCCACAA
The DNA here is from genome assembly GCF_001604755.1 of Lepidothrix coronata. Lineage (NCBI taxonomy): Eukaryota > Metazoa > Chordata > Aves > Passeriformes > Pipridae > Lepidothrix > Lepidothrix coronata. The sequence continues at coordinate 232,654 of NW_016690505.1, read as the reverse complement.
TTTCTACAAAATAATTAACATTCTGGAACTAATTTTTTAACTATTGTTACTGAACAACATTTTTCTGGTGGTAATTTTCCTTCTAGACATATGAGACAAGGAGTGATTAGATAATATCACCATTTCATCTTTTACAAAACCCAAAATGGGACAGCAATTTCTTGTGATCATTCTTAGTAATATTAACTAGGAGCTATGGAATATGCTTTTGCTCTTCATCTTCCATGTTTAACTCCTTAAAAGTACACCTAAAACTTCTTGTGCCCATTAAACTGCTCTTAAAATCTCCTGTGTCAGTAGACAGAGCAAGTTCATTCTGATAACTTTTATCTGTCTCCCACAATAAAAGGGGTAAGATCAGGACCAAATACATCTGAGTGATTGCATAATATACAGTGGTGGTTTGTTTTAATAAATTTTCACCAACACAGTTAAATAAAGGGCGTAAACAGCTCCTGTATCATTAAGTTCGCAGGATCTGAAACTAATTTATTTGTTTGCTGCATTTTCTTTCACTGTTTGAATCCAATGATATAGTTTAGGCCTCAGCCACAGAAAAATTCTTGGGAAAGTCATGTAAACATCACTTGCTGTTGGATAATAGCATTTTCTAGCAAGTGTGCAGCTATCCATTGCTGTTTCATCATTTACTCCATTCCAGACAGGAAGTTACAATAATTTCTATAAAGCACTGACTTCTAATTAACTTGTGAAGTACTTTTTCAAGTTTAATTTAGTGGTTAAATCCTGTTAATTCCTGTTAAAATATGGGTTCTTTAGATGTCAAACTAAGCTCAGTCTAAGACTGTTGTCTGAGACAAATCTTTTAAGTCTTCTTTAACAGTTTCTCATCTTGTTAAAACTTTGACAGCCCAAAAGAAATCCATCTGAGCTTCCTCAGTTTGACTGATTTTACCATACAGTTTTTCTAGCTTGTGAAGTTACAACCTTTCAAACTTAGACTGCTTTGGCATAAGTTGGGGCACAATTTGAGGTTAGTAAAACCTTTCAAATCTCAAACTGTATTTCCAGCACACCCAAATCTTAACATTAAGATAGAAGTACGCATTTGCAAAATGCCATATTTGACTGACTGGTCCACAAGCCAAAACCAGCACTAACTTTTGTCTTACCTATCTTATTCCTGAGTAAACACAGGCCATATTTACTACAAGTATAGCACTTGCTGTTGCCTTCGGAGAAATTAAATTTAGATGCCTTTCTATTTCCATACAGTTTCAGATGTTTGTAGACTCCCTAGTAGGGAGAAGAATCAAATAAAGGCATGTGACAGAAAGAAAACAAACAGATACAGTTAAAGAACCCTGATGTACATAAAAAATACACAATAGACAGTTCCATAACAAATCCATCCTGTATAACAAAGTAAAATCAATCAGCATAATGTGGGAAACTGTCAGGCTTTTGAGACAGGAAAAAGTAAAGAATCTAAGATGCAAGATGTGAAGTTTAGAAGACCTGCCTAAACACTATAGTGAACTGGTAGAAACAAATTCTAGAAAGTACTCTCTCTCACATGGCTACTTGAAAATGTGCTATTCATAATATTAAAAAAAAGTAAAGTGCACAAATTATAAAATCAAACCCTTTTTGAGATTTTACAATCTATGCTCCAAAACATCAAATATCTAGATAAAACATATAATAGGTTAAAACATCAGTCATTGTATTAATATCAAGACTATTAATATCAAGAATTTTAAATTTTTAAATGTAATTTATTTATTACTATCATCTCTGTTGGAATCAAGATTTATATGGTATAATTTAACCTGCTACTGAGTAGAACTTTTGTTTATCTCAAATATGTAGACTTAAATTCATGAAAAAAAAAATCAGTCTCAACTATATTTGTTCTTTTCCTTATAATTAATATAATTATATTAATGGCAAAGTTAGGAAGATAAGAGACTGAATTACTGTACACTTTATCAATGAACTATTTATACTCCATTTTCCCCCATTTCCCCCCCCTTTTCCTTTCTGAAACCAGACAATCAATCAACACATAAAGGAACTCATTTACATGGAACACTATCACACTTGTCTTTGTTGGGCCACCATTTCATGAACAATCCAGGATTTATGGCTGTTGAAGACTGGTGCATATATAGATTTAACAAATAACAGTTCTTATGCAGAGAGCAATCACAGAGAAAAATAGCTAATCAAAACACATTACAACATTAAATTTTCACTTTTTATAAATGGAGTAAAGATGCTTTTAAATATATTTACAGTTAGAAAAAGGACTTAGGATTACTACACGTCAAAATTATTTAAAAATTATGAAAGTGAAGTTCATTTAAATTATAACACTATGAACAGAGTCATATGCCATATTTTACTTCAGATTTTCTACTCTGCTGTCAGTATTGTCATATTCCTTTTATCACCAACAGGCAAAAATTATCTTAACTTTGCTTAATGCTAAAACAAGTATAATTTCAATGAAATGCTAGCAACCTAATAGTTCAGTTAAAACCACCACAGCTTTTTAGATCCTAGCTGACTTGTGTTGTATCTGTAGTTAGAAATTGTTTTTCAATGTCTTGTTCCATAAAGAACAGTGAGATCTTTCTGCATTCTTTTTGATTACAGCCATACTTGTACCACAATTTAGAGATTATTCTCTAGAGACATAGTACAATCCACTCCATCCTTCCTTCCTTCCAAACTAAATGGTTACTTATTTCTCAAGATAGAGTCCTCTTGCGGGCAGTGCTGGGTGGTGTGTTCACATAAACTTAAATGAAAATACACTTCCCGTTTAGTGAATTCCTGGTAATAGATTATTATTTGTTCACAAGGAATTCTGAAATGTGATAGCATTCATTACATTTTAAATTAGAAACACATTTCATAAAACTTCTTCCAATGAGATTTGCTATCCTAACACTGCTTACTTTAAAGAGTTTCAGCTCTTTTGTAATCCATTACATCAGTACAGTGCCACCTAAAAATAAAAAAATAAAGTTGAGAAGCATGTATTTCTCTTTTAAAAACTAGTGTAAGTTATTCCGAACACCAGCCCAGCCCAAAAAACATTTAAGAACCTTAAAAAGCATTGTTTTACAGATACTAAGAGTTGGCCAGGTAACAGCAATGAGCAGACATCCTATTTAGTAAGATAAAGCAGAATACATAATAAACAGGTCAGTAGTTATCCATCTGAAATAGCCTATAATTAACATTTGATGTCTAGAAAGTTTAAACAGCAACACCAAGGAATGAGGTATGTATGTTCTCAGATATCACATCAGACTCTCATTTTATGCAACTAACTGTATTTCACAACTAGCATCTTACAAAATAGAACAGTACCATTGTGCCTGAAGAAGTACTGCATTAAAAACAGAAAAATACATTACTACAAGAAACCATCAAACATCACAATTGTCAGGGGCTACAAAAATCCATTGTTTTAAGTTTTTAAGAAGACATATCATATGTTGGTAATAATTTGGGGCTGGATTCACTACCAAGAAGGTCCATCCAACTTTTACATGGGCTTTAAAATATATTTACTTTGAATGAAAAAGAAAAGGCTCATAGGAATGTAAGTGCACTATCTCCCTAAAAGGAGCTAAATGGACTTTTGTACTGAACCAGAATCTATAATTTAAAATCTATACATGAATTGTATGTATGTATCAAAACACTTATTGGTTGTAAACAAAAATGCAAAATCTGTATTCACAAAAATATTTTATTGGTAACTTTACATAATACCAGAAGGGACTGTAAATAATTCTGCTCTGTATCAGCATATTGCTAAGTGCTTAAATGTTGACAGTTTATGCCATAAAGCAGGATGGATACTGAGCTTTTTTCCATATGATTTATGACATAATACATTCTAATAGGCCAAATCAATATTAAAGAAATTGATTCAGGAACAAAAAATAATAGTATTGTTATTTTCTTATTCTTGTGCAACATCTGATATTCCTGTAATGAAATAAGTAACTAAGTGACACTAGAAAAATTTGGGGAAAAGAAACAGCACTAAGCAGAAATGAGAACTGCAGTTCTGTTATTTTTAAAGCTTTTCCAAACTTCCATATTTCCAAATGTTAGTTTTTGCCAAATGCATCATCATCTGTAGTTCAGTATTTGTTACACAACACAGAATACCAGTGTACAGCGACAGTGCAGTACTTCACCTGAATTGCAAGGCTGACTAATCAATGCTTAGAATGTGTTTTCTATTTTGCCTGTAAACATTACAATAAGTGTTTTAAGTGTCAAAAAATATTGGTAAAACCATCAACATAATTCAGTAACAGTAATCTAGTAAAATGTGTCAAACATTGGCAAAAATCCATACAAATGTTTTCTTTAATAACATTTTTCCTATTTAACCACACCAAGTACCAGCAGGTGCTTTTAAGAAGATAATTATTATGAAAATTCTGTTGCAGCAATAGTTGATTAAGTTGATCTTTGACTTGCATACATATAACTATGTTTCACAATTCCCAAATAATACATATTTAGGCAGCTTGAACTATGTTATAAAAATTTAAATTCAGTACATGCCAATAGAGGAGACTCCAAGAGTTGTGTTAGAATTCACTAAACTAAAAGTGAAAATGGACATACCAATAACACTGCATAATGAACATTCAAACCACATTTTCATGGCACCCTTACACATGAAGATAAAAAGTTGGTATGAACATGCTTTGTAAGCACTTGTAGATTGCATTTAAATTATTATAGAATGATAGACTATACTGAGTTGGAAGGGATCCACAAGGATCATCGAGTCCAACTCCGGCCCTGCACAGGATACCCCAAGAATCACACCATGTGCCTGAGAGCATTGTCCAAATGCTTCTTGAACTCAGACAGGCTTGGTGCAGTGACCATTTCCCTGGGGAGCCAGTTTCAGTGCACACTTTGGGTGATAAACCTTTTCCTGACATCTAACCTAAACCTCCCCTCACTCAGCTTCATGTTGTTATTGTTTCTACCACTGCACTTCTTTCTTTTTTTTTTTAGCTGCATAAATTATGTTCCAGTCAATATACCAATTATGTATGAATAACCTGTCATGAAAATGTGGTAACAGGTGACAGAAGTTATGTATTTGTACGTTTTGAAGAGAAGAGACTAAAACTGGAGGAAAAAAACTTTAATGAGATTCCCCATTCAGTGATGATGCTTCTCCTCGGGGTGAAGATGACCTGGACATTCCCCTCTCTGTGTTGTCAGAGCTAGAACCACTCTGACTGTGTTGATCTGCAGAAGCAGCACTGGAAGCAGGTGGTGACTTAGTTTTCTCCTTAAAGTCTGTAATTATGACTGTCAGATCTCCAACGGTAACTTCCAAATGCTGAGCGCTACTTCGATCCACATTTTTCAACCTTGGCCTAAACAAAGCAAATAATCATATTAAAAGCACACACACCACCTTATTATCTTGTCTCTCTCCTACTTTTTAGGAGCTCTGGAGAGCAAACATATATAAGACTGCTTTGTGCAACATCCAATACATAGGAAAACAATGTACCACAAGTGTTAACAGTGGAGTGTTTCCTAGTATGTTTTACGTTGAAATAGTTGAATATAACACATTACTACCTAAAATCATTTACAAGTTGACATTATGAATAATGTCACTGTGCAGCAATATGGATGTATTGCACATGTGAAGGTTTTTACTTTTAAAGATCAAGTCTTTATTGTGACTATAGGAAGTTACAAATTTGATCCAGTGAAACCTCTATCTCTGCAGCAGCCTTAAGCAACAATTCTATGTAGAAAATTATGTTCAATAACAAAGATGTTGGTATCTGTCTTTTCAACAGCACAGATAGTGTTAACTTGCAGCAGGTGTTACCTCATTTGAAAGCCTCACTAGGACCACCACTATACTATTTGAACTGGACTTTGTGTTCACAGTATAACTCTGGTATTTCTGGCATACACTGTGATTTAAATTATGCACAGAGATGAGTATTACACACAGTGTTGATAAGTGTCTTCATCTAATCTTTCAATTGTTTGATATTTCCTAACATCTCAGTGTCCTTAATCCTAAACATGACTTTCTAAATGACTGCTCTCCCTTGACTCTGTTTCTACCTGGTTCTGACCCTAATGATCAGGCATAGGAAAAGCATCTGCTACTTCTCTGCATAACTAATCCCAATGGATATTTCTGTCTTATATACTTCTCAGCTTCTCAGATTTTTGGCACAGCGCTATTGCCACAATAACTTTATGCTCAGTTTGTGATGAACTAGGGGTTAAACCTGCTGCTTTTGTTTAGCAGTTTGAACCTTCCTTCCACCTGGTCTTACAGCAAGATCAAGGCGTTTACAACAGCTTATCTGGACTGTAATAATTCATGTTTTCAGTTCTAAGAGTCCAAGGTTTCCTTCAGCATCCCAGATGCAGCACAGAGATTTTTAACACTAGATAATATACATGCCTTATTCTGTCACGTTAATTTATACCCTAGTTCAGCCCTTCAAAGCTAAAGGGTTCTGCAAGGCTATCAATAATCAAGTTACTTTCCCACTCATCTGCAGTCTGGTACTGGTTCTCTCTCTCCCCCACAACTATTCTATATGAAAACTAGTCACTCCCATCCTCTCTCTTTTCCAGAGATTAACATCATCAATTTGCCTATCAATAGTTTTGTATGGTGTGAGAAATACTTTGTAACCCTTAAAAGAATACCTTAGTAACTCTTAAAAAGTCTTTCTTTCACTATTCAATTGATCTCCATCTTCTGACCACAATTACATACTGCAGGTCTTCGCATTTTATAGACATCCTAAACCAATGAAACTTCACAGACCAATATTTAGCCTTATTGTTTGCCACAGCACTTAAAAAGCAGTACAATCAAAGAACATCTCTTATTTTTGTTTGCAAATTACATTTTACCAATACTGCAAAAGTTTCTAGATTTTTTTACCTGGTTTTCTTATGACTGTTCTTTTTGCTTGTTTCCTTTTCACTTTTTTCCTTTTCTACTTTGTCTTTTTTCTCTTTCTTTGATTGTGTAGGGGGCACAAATTGCTGAGGAACCTGCTGTGCAACCAGCTGAGAGACAGGTCGAGGTTTCCTGTGTGCACACATATATAGACACACATAATGCTTAGACTTCACAAGTCTCAAATTGTCTACTGTTCAGTAACTAACATTAACAATTACTATAAAAAGAAATATTGTTAAAACATACCTTGCTGCTAATACTTCATTAAGATAGCATATTAAATTTAAACGTATTACAGCCTTTTGTTTCACTTACTTGCATTATCAGCAGATTTTTTTTTTTTTATTCTACAGGATTTAGAGACAATATTTTGTGATTTGCCCTCTTCTCCCAGTTGTTATATCCAGTCAGAGACCTCATAGAGCGAACTCCAAAAGATAAAGCTCCCAAAGACAACACTTTACCACCCACTCCCAGCCCCCTAAAATGCTGAAGGGGTCTGTTTTGAGAGTACTCCAATACAGACATAGACAATCTGTATCCCAAAAAGGAAAAAGCTGACCTTTAAGAGCTAAAACCACTGTTGGCCTTATACAATAAAACATAAGTGTTTTCAGCTCAAACAAATTCATTGAAGGCAATAATAAATCCTGTTGTGTATCATTTTTATCACGTTCACTGGAAAAAAAATATACTGTGCTAATATTAGTAGGATATAACTGTCAGAAGACATATAGTTTGAGAGCTGGCAACGGAAACATACAGCCACATTCCACCAGTATACACAGTGCAGGTTTCGTTTCCAAGTTTTCATCCAAATTGACTGTGGGAAGAGTAAAGCAGGCAAAAGAATTTCAGCACTTTATTATTTTTACATTTTCCAAAATATTATTTTGAAATGGCTTAATTTTTATTCTGTTTTGTATTGTAATATAATTATTCTAGTTTGAAAGGAAATGTTTTCCTCTTTCCAATGCAAATGTATTTATCTATTTTCTAATTTTGGAATTAAGAAATTTCAAGTCATGACATATGAAAAAGAAGGTCCTACTAATACTCTGAAGATGTAAATTTCTTCTCCAAAAGAATGTTTACCCTGTCAAGCTCTTGAATTTTGTTAGTTGGGTTGTGACGTTGGGTTTTGCAATTTTGCAGGTTATATGCACTGTGACACTCTGAGAATACAAAACAGTTATTAAAACAAAAGAAGCTATCAGCTTTTACACATATTTATTTATCCCAACCCACAGTATCACGCTACTGGCACTTCTTGCTTAGATGAAGAGATGAGAAAAATAACAAAAGGAGGAAATCAACACAGGTCCCATTAACAAGTTATATTTTCAGTAATGATTGCAACAGTTCATATTACAGAGTGAAAGTCAAATTACAAGAATCCGTGGAGTGTGGGAAAGGCAGTTGATATAAATTAGCTGAGATTTTGTGAGTCTTCACAGCAAGTTCTTAATGAATTAAAATAAATTAAAGCAAAGACTATTAAAATTGTCAACACAATAGAACTTTGAAGTAAAAACTAGAGTACCATTTTTATACTCTTGAACTAAGCCAACACTGACTCATTGAGAGACAAAGAACTGGAACAATCACAACTGGCAACTAGGTATATCAATTGGCAACTATATGACTACAGGCTCTTCAGGAGGACCTTGCAAAGCACACATTGTACTGAGTCCATAACCACTGAAACAACTTGATGGACTACAAATGTGTAGGTTAACAGAGTACACAGGACATTTTTAAGAAAACCTGTCTCAGAATTGTTTTGACCTTTTGTCATAGCAGTTCATAACAGAGCAAGAACCACCAAGGCGTAATTGATGCCTGAGCTTATCACTTCAGGTGGAAAATATTTGTCACATATAAACAAAACTGATGATCTGTCTTGAAGATTGTTCCAGGAGATAGGGATACAGTTTCTCATGACAGTCAAGTGACAATCCCATTATTACTACACAGTGACCTGAGAGAATAATCTGACATGTTACTTATGAATTAAGACAGTAGTGAACTTCTGGACATAGAATGAATTGTTTCCCAGAACTGTGGACAACACCATGATTATGAAAACTTGTTAAATAGAGGGGGAAAAAAAGTCCTAGCCAAATAATTTTAGAAGTTCAATTTGTAACAATTTCAGTTCTTGAGGGCAAACTAGATAATTTATATTAGAGCACACCTGGGAAACTAAGTTTAGTTCTAAGTCCTATGTTTAGAACTTCTTAATACCATAAAATTAGTGAGACTGAAAAAAAAATCTTTGCAACAAGGTACAGAAGTCAGTTAATACAAAAAAGGCACAGAGAAATCATGTTTTGGAAGATGCATTAAAAATTATTCAAGAGGTTCTATGTGGTTTTGCTGTAACAAGGGATTCTACTCAGTTATTTTATTCCTTCCATTGAAACAGCCAGCTTTTGGTTGTCAATTATTTCTATAGCTGTCTATTAGTTATATCGATGTTCTAAATTTTATTATGTGATTTGTCACTTCCAGATTTATTAAATAATGCATTCAGTGTTTTATATTAAAAAATGAGAAAAAAAGTTATTCATATCTCTCAACATTAGGAATGTCTTTCAAGCATTCCATTTTTTTTTCTTTAGGTACTCAAAAGGGGCTACTAAATTGCAGCCAAGCACTTTGCAAGCCATGCAGGAGTTAGGAAATATCTTTATCACTCATGAAGCTTTAACCTGATAGAATTGTTCCTGACTTAGCAGTAGCTGAATCATGTCATTCAAGCATGAAGGAATTCATAGAGAAAAGGCTTTCTCAGAGAAGATAAAAGTAAGAGAAACTCTCCTGTAATAGGAAATTGATTTTGATGATTTGTCAAAATACATTTTAAATTATTGGTTTTCAAAACCAGTTAAAGACTCCTTGCAATAGGCTGCTACAGATTAAGTATATACAGACAGTGTTAATACTACCTTTTATTTCATCAATATACTTATGGTAATTTGCTTTTTAAGCACATTTAAGAGTACCTGAGTTTTCTGGTGTTTAGAAAGAAGTTCTATAATCTTCTGCATTAAGATTACAAGCACTGCTGCCTCTACCACTGGGCCACTATTGGACCACCTCAACTGAACAGTTCAGAACTACAAGCAGAAATGTTCATAAAAACAATACATATAATTTAGCCAGCCCCTAAAAGCTCTGTATTCTTACCTAGTAATGCCACTTCACTAATTTGAAGGAGAACCCTAATAAAGAAAGGCATACACTATTACAGAAGATAAGAGCTATCAGTTCTTTCCAACAGAGGTGAACTTTATGGTTTAAGCATTGTAGAACATTCCAGCTCAAAATATTACACCTCTCCTCTACCACCTAGTTTTCCTTTTCAGACAGTGTTATCTTTCTTCTAAGTTAACATCAGCCATACTTCTACCTACACTTCTATTCCAACCTCATCCAGTTTTATTAATTCTCTAATTCCAATGTTGTTTTCAAGGTGCTGCACACAAATATGCACATACTTCATAGTCTCCTTAAAAAAATTAGGAAAACTAACACTTTTGTTTTTTAAAAAGCCAACAGACATTAACACAAACATACAAGGATAAAGTTTTTTATCTTCTCTACAATTCCCATAAATGCCAAATGATAAGGATGTCACCATTTTAGCTCAAGTCTTGTTGCAGGATTTGATCTAGCTGATGGTTTACAAGGTACACTTACAGAGATTGCGGCAACCTGTCTTTACTTTAGGTTTTGCGTGCAGAAAATCATTCAGTGCTGATGCTCTCAAATGAAACAAATATTTAATACTGCAAAGCATGGACTACTTTTCATTGCTGGCATTCTTAAAAAAAAAGCTTTGTAATACAACAACTTACATGCCTAAAGATGAAAAATACTCATGCACTAGAACAAATGATACCTGGAATTTTTGCCCTGAGTCATTCCATGTTGCACAGCTCAACACAATACCTTCTCATAAGTCATTTTGAACATCTCACAGAAGTACACGCCTCCTTAATTTCCCTCATTTGGTACTCACCAACGATCTATGTTAATAGAACTTTGACTAATTTGATAAAGTGAATACCTGGTTTCATTACAAGAATGCAGGTCCATTTTGAGAATGGAACTAAAAAAATACCTATGTACAACAGAATCATAGAATCAGCTGGGTTGGACGGGACCTTCGAGATCATCAAGCCCAACCCTTGATCCACTACCACCATGGTTACTAGACCATGGCACTAAGTGCCACATTCAGTCTCAGCTTAAAAACCTCCAGGGACGGTGAATCCACCACTTCCCTGGGCAGCCCATTCCAATGCCTCATTACCCTCTCTGTAAAGAATTTCTTCCTAATATCTAACCTAAACCTCCCCTGGCACAACTTGAGACCATGCCCTCTTGTCTTGCTGATAGCTGCCTGGGAGAAGAGACCAACCCCCACCTGGCTACAACCTCCTTTCAGGGAGTTGTAGAGAGTGATGAGGTCTCCCCTGAGCCTCCTCTTCTCCAGGCTGAACAGCCCCAGCTCCCTCAGCCTCTCCTCAGAGGACTTGTGATCGAGTCCCTTCACCAGCCTTGTTGCTCTTCTCTGGACCTGCTCCAGCACCTCAATATCCTTCCTAAACTGAAGGGCCCAGAACTGGACACAGTACTCCAGGTGTGGCCTCACCAGCACTGAGTACAGGGGAAGAATCACTTCCTAGTCCTGTTGGCCACACTGTTCCTGATCCAGGCCAGGATGCCATTGGCCTTCTTGGCCACCTGGGCACACTGCTGGCTCATGTTCACCTTCCTGTCAATCCACACTCCCAGGTCCCTTTCTGTCTGGCTGCTCTCCAGCCACTCTGTCCCCAGCCTGTAGCACTACAGGGGGTTGTTGTGGCCAAAGTGCAGGACCTGGCACTTGGCCTTGTTGAACCTCACTCTGTTGGAATCAGCCCAACTCTCCAACCTATCCAGGTCCCTCTGCAGAGCCCTCCTGTCTTCCAGCTGATCGACACTCCTCCCCAACTTAGTGTCATCTGCAAATTTGCTGATGATTGACTCAATCCCCTCATCCAAATCATCAATAAAGATATTAAACAGAACTGTGCCCAACACTGATCCCTGGGGGACACCACCAGTGACCGGTTGCCAACTGGATGCAGCACCGTTCACCACCACTCTCTGAGCTCGGCCCTCCAGCCAGTTCCTAACCCAGCACAGAGTGCCCCTGTCCAAGCCGTGGGCTGCCAGCTTTTCCAGGAGTATGCTGTGGGAGATGGTGTCAAAGGCTTTGCTGAAGTCCAGACAGACCACATCCACGGCCTTCCCCTCATCCACCAGGCAGGTCACCTGATCATAAAAGGAGATCAGGTTGGTCAGACAGAACCTGCCTCTCCTAAACCTGTGCTGGCTGGGTCTGATCCCTTGTCCATCCTGTAGGTGCTGTATGATTGCACTCAGGATGATCTGCTCTGTAACTTTGCCAGGCACTGAGGTCAGGTTGATGGGCCTGTAGTTTCCCAGGTCCTCCTTCCGGCCCTTTTTGTGGATTGGTGTGACATTCGCCAACTTCCAATCATCTGAGACTTCCCCAGTGAGCCAGGACTGTTGGTAGATGATGGAGAGTGGCTTGGCGAGCTCTTCCACCAGCTCCTCAAAACTGAAAAATCCACAATATTCTTTAAATACAAAGAATTTCCTTCCAGGCAATTCAGGTGAACAGAATAAAAGCTTCCAAGTTAATTCAAGTTCCAAATCTTCTACTCTACTTCTTGTTGCTTTAAGGCCCTCACTGCACAGGACTTAGGTAACGAGTTCATCATGTGTTTGAACATCAACTTCTTTCACACTTCTGCAGTATGTTCTATCCTACCAGCATTGCATGGCAGAACTTATTGTTTGGAAACAGTAGTTTAGTCAATTAGCCCCCTGGATTTTACTGTCCAGGGTTTTACAAGAATTACCAAAATTGCTATCGCCAAAAGGTCTTTAAGCAGTAAATAATCTATTTATGTATGTGATGTTTGGTCAAACTTGTGAAGCTTACTGCTAAAGAATAGAATCAGTACAAAAAAGAAATGTGATTGCCTTTACAGATTCCACATAGAGGTTTTTTTACAGTATCTCCTTGGGAAAGTCTTGCAGTTTATTCCAAAAGCTGAATTATAAACACAGGGTATGCTGATACATTATGGATTAAACCCAGAACACTTGTCACAGTTCTGAATAACATAGTAGAAACTCTAAAATCAAATTCAAGCATTCCCAAATAAGTATCTTTGTGCAAAGCATAACAAGGTCAGTCAGCCTGTAGGAAAAAATACCTACAACTATTCACTAGGCTTCAGATAAAGTCAGTCAGCTCCTTTAAATAACCACTCAAGTTTTCCTGAATCCCACATCTCTCTTCATTTACTACTTATGAGGGACAACTGCTTAAAAAGCAACCCTCTGTAAATAGAAGAGATCCCTGTAATATCTTCTATTCTGTAAATAGAAGAGAGAGAATCCCTCTCTCTCTCATGCCCTGCAGACTTGCCTATCTCCTTTCCATCTGCTACTGTGTGGCTTCTGTGTGTTTCTGACTGAGATGACTCAGTTAAGGTACTCAATATTTTTTTTTAAATGGAATTCTAATTTCAATCATATACTGGTATTCCTCCTCCACCAGCCTCCACCTCCTTTGTTATTCCCTCATCTAGTGATGATTTCAGAAATGCCTTGTTAACATTCCAAATCCTAATAAAAATCCTGTCTTGCTGATACTTGTTTCATACGTGTCTTTTAAAAGTCTAAACAGAATACAGTTAAGTGCATTAAAATCTTGTTGAGAACAAAGCTGAATCGTTCAAATCCTACTCTGTTCTCTCATTACTAGACTGGATCATTTTGCAGCACAAATGTACAGGCTTTAAATATCTTATAATTTATTTGAAGATCATTTTCTACTCATATCTATCCTAAATATTAATGTCTCAAGAAGCTAATAGAAATCTGATATCCACAGCAATACTCTAATCTTCACTTTTCTAGTTCACAGTCATTAGTGAAATCTCAAGAAAAGCTTATCTTTGCATACCTTTTACTTTATTATCATATTCTAGCTAGTCTCTACTCAAATCTCCTTCACCATGTCCTCATTCCTCCAACTACTACAGTCCACATTCTCAAATATATCTTAACAGAGTAACTAGAGCAATTAATTTAAAAATAAAAGGTAGTTCCTAATCTCCAAAGCAAACAGATATTTACAGGGAGTCAAATACAAAGATGTGTGATATTATAGTAAACAGCTTTTTAAACAAAGTGAAGGATGTGAAAAAGTGGTTTTAGGTAGAAGATTTTCTAAGAAATGACTACTCCTGTAACACATCAGAGAACACCATCATCTAGGTATGAATGTTTTCAGCAATTTTTATGGCATCTATTTCAGTAACTTTTACAGGGCACAGCTATAGTTAAGTATTATAGCAATATTATAGTGATACGCTTCCTGTGCATTTGTAAAAAGACATCAATTATGCAAAATTCTAACTGTAACTTTGTAATAGAGCTTAGATAGCTTTTCACTCAGCAGATCCCAGGACAGGTTATAACCAGCAGCTTTGGAATGTGACTTTTCCATGACGGATTGATGACGTAGATTTAGACACCAGAAGATCTAAATGGCTCCAGGAAAAAAACCAAGATACTTCAAATTCATTTTCTGTAACAAGTAACAAGTACCTTGAAGTAAAAGTTAGTAAGAAGTAAATAAACTTTCCTCCCACTCACTAGCCAGGTCTTTTTTATATAGTTATCTCCCTTGTCCCACCCTCATAAACTGATAAAGAGTTACTATATAAATATCAAGTAATTAACTTTCCCTCTTCCTCAGGCATGTTTCCTCTCTTTTTCAGAGGTCTTTCTGCAGAAAAGGTAACAATGACCCTAATAATTTTTGGATCTATGCCCCTCCAGAGTATCTTTCCCCTCTCACTATAATTGGTTTTAATGATAACAAACATAAGCAACTTCACCTAAACATTCACCTATTAAACAGACACAGCTACCAGAGTCTTCCTTGCTTTGAGCTAACTTCTGCTTCCAAAGAGCTTAACTTCAAAGAGACTGCTCTTTTCTTCAAGACTAGGAATTCATGAAAAATGTTGGAAAGCTGAGACCTATATTTATATAGATATTGCAATGGTATTCACAGCTTTAAATAAAAGAAATGGAACCAAATTTAATTTCACATCATAACCTTATTATCACGGCTTACAAATGCAAAAGAATTTCCTAAGAGTCAAGAAATTGATACTTGAATTCCTCATAATACAGAATGAAATTACTAGAATCAAGACACACATACATGCATTATGTCATTGCAGTGACTATCCTCATGTAATAATGCTGACAGTCAAATGACACATAAGGAGTGACAGAGTCTTACGAGACTTCAAGTGAGAAGGCAAAATTTTAAGTGTTACATTTTAGGCCATTCATTCCAGTTTATGCACAAATCTGTACTCTTAAGGTGTATGTGCAATCTGGCTGCACAGAAACCAAGAAAAAATTTCCCTATCTCTACCCCATCAATATCTTTTTTACTGATCTTTGTGCTTCAAGACAATGAAGTTTTCAATGCTAGTTTGACAGTAAAAATTTAAAAGCATGAAATATTTTTCAAACTTCAATAGCAGAGGACTATTTTTGTCAAATGTAAAACACTCATTCCCAAATAATTTGACAGAATTATTGAGCATTTCTACACACAAAATGCAGTTTTTAATATATCCTTCCACATATTTGCAGAGTAATAGCTACAATGTTTTCAGACTTTATTTTCTTCTATCAGGTAATTTTTCAATTAACAACATATTTTTCTAGATTTGATACATAAGCAAAATTTGCTTTCTAAAATTACATTTATCTTTTTACTGACTATCATACCTACTCCACAATGTCTTTCTGCAGCATCTTGTGCAACAAGAGCTTCTAGGTTCTGCCAAACAATATTGCAGAACAAAGAAGGTGCTTTTTTTAACTTTGCTATAAACCCAACACAAACATTTGTTCCATTACTATTGCTGGGTTTTGTGATCAAGTGCAAGTAGGCCACAATTTACCTCCTAGTAAGAAAAAAAAGATTCCTTTCTGCAAAAGCACATCAATATTATTTAAAGCAAACTGGAAACCATCAGGAACACAGTGTATACTAAGTAGTATTGCAAATGCTGTGGCCAGTTAGATCTTCCAAACTGTGTTCTGCACAGAAGCGAGCAGCTCATGTAACGATGCCACTCCTGATTTTCAGCAGTTGAAGTCCCATTATGAGAAGTAAAAGATATTTCCTATTAGCACTTCTTGTAATACAAGTTGCTAGCAATTAAATTAAATCACTACCAGGAGAAGCAGTCTTTGGGTTCTGACACAGATCAGCTCACCCTCCCCCAGTCATCACTACTGTATTAAGCTATTCATAGAATAAAAACTATCAGATTAAACTACATTTAGCTTGCCATGTCACATGAATATGCTCACACTAATCACCACACAAAGCCATCTTGTGAGAAACTAGTCTTTATTTCTACATTGAAGCAGTTCATGATTAAATGCATCTTCAACAATTTACACTGCTATCCAAAATTATTTTTTCTCATTACCATTACTTCTGTCATATCCTAGAGTGTTAACAGTACATTAAAGTGCCTCCACAAATTATACAACTATGTAATTATGACACTGCAAACAATGGAGCTAGTAGTCTGTATGGGAAAACATAATATAGTTCCATCTGCATATTGCAGAGTAACAATGCAATTTCTAAACATCCTATGCATATTTGAATTCTAACTTTCAGTCAGCTCTGATTTGTGCTTTCATATTCCTAACTGTTTTACAGTGTGAATCATTTACTTGGAATTCATCCATTCAGTGAATTTCTAGCAATTCTGTCTTTCAATAAAAGCTGATTCAATTAGAATAGACTCACAAGATCCATATGGTTTTATCAGTCACAGTAAAAATGTGCAGAAAACTACCCCTTGAGGCAGTGCTCCTATTTAATCATTCCCTTAAAGGGAATGCCCTATTTTCCAGATGACATTTAACAGATGAGGCCAGCAAGTCTCCTGAAGACAACTGGTACAATGCACAACAGCCTGCTCTAAGAAAAAATACATGTACCAAGACCTTTAGAAAGGCAAAGTTCATCTTCATGGATACTTTTCAAAGCGGCGATGAAATGTTACTTCTCCAACAACCAGTTAAGTCTCCAACCCTCTGAACGTTGTTAGAATTCTTTCCCATGTGCCACAGACTATGGCTCATCAATGCTCAGCATGGCAGATATATTGAAAGTACTCTGTTAGAGAAACATAAAACCAATTTATGTTTCCTAGAAGACAATGTGCTCCATATGAGCAGCGGTTCCAAAGCTCAGTTTCCTTAACAACTTCCCCTGAGGAGGCAGTATTTGGGACTCTACAGAGAAAGCAGTGGTTACATTGTTTTAGACCCCTAGATGCTTAGGATTTATGGGGAAGTGACCTCTTCTGACTGCCAATCCCACAAAGGATTGGATCCTTCAGGCTGCTCCTCTGTCCCCTTCCCGCAGAAACTGTGATGCCTCTTGCACCTATGAAAAAAACACACGCAGAACACGAGGTTCACACTGATGCAGCAGCGCAGTCATTGTTGCACTGAACAGGGTCAATACTTGGCACAGTTGGTTTTGCAACCAAATAGGAAAGAACTTGCTTCTCACCTATCTTATTTGTTCTGCACTGCAGGCATCATCTTCCCAGAAGGCTGCAGCAATCTACAAACTTCTTGCATTCAGAGCCAGCCCCACAAAGATGTCCACCTTAAGTAGGGGAAAAGACTTTCGACTAAAAAGTCAAGCCTCCATAACATTCTTCAGTAAAATGCATATTAATCTAAAGAGATGCCACAGAATCAGTCCTGACCTTCTCTTTCACCCTTCTTATTCAATTATAGAACTTCTAGTGCATGATCGTAATCACACAGTTCAGTGATATCTGTAAGAAACAACTTTCCTTTCACTCCATGTGCCAACCAACTTTTCTCAGCTTTTAGAGTTAGGAACTTTATTTTCATTGTGAATTTTCAAGCCCCCACTCATTCATACATTTTTTTTTCTGCTAGGCACTGTCATTTGAACTGTACAGTTCAGAGAAAGTATATTCAAGCATTATGGAAAAGTTTAAAGCTAAGTACCAAATCTCCAGTAAATTAGAATGGGAAAACTTTCAATTGCTCATTTCCTCCCCACCCCTCAACTTCTAAGAAAACAAGAAAAAACTTGTAGCAGACATCAGGGTCTTGTAGTCTTCTCCCAGACTTCTGATGAAAAATTTGCCAGCCAAAAGCCTACCAACAACATTCTGCAGCTGAACTCTCCAAGTTCAAGCCTGCTCCACATCAGTGTACCACACAGCAGTGGAATGCACTTCAGAGGGTACAGACAATTCTCAAGATCTCTCTGTCCTACTTAAACCAGGATAAGTTACTGTATGAAAGTGTAAAAATTGAACACATAATATTTTGTTCTAACCTACTTTAAAAGTATTTTGTAGCTCACTGTATAAGCCAAGACTCGACTTGATACTTTAAGAAAATTTTCTGCAAAGCATACTGTCCTAACCCGACTTTCAAGATGAAAAGTACAGACACTTTATCAAGTTTTAAATAGGAACAGGCATAGTGGGCTGTCACAACTATCAAGGAAAAATTGCTATAAAAAGTCATGGGGCAGAAAATGCAACTTCTCATCACTCTACAGGTGATACAGGAGCTTTCTTCCCACCAGCTAGACTTCTCTTTTAATATCGTCCATCTTATTGGAGGTGTTTATTCAAATCCCAGTAGCTTTTAGTCTAGGACAGATAATTTTCCCTAGAAAAGATACATGGAACAAGAATACCATTGGTGACACTAAAAACAAAAACACTCAAACAAAAACAACAACCAAAAAAACATTAAAAAATCTCAAACCAAATCTAACCAAACAAACAAACACAAAAGCCCTCCAAGAAACCCCCAAAACTAAACACATCAAAACACAAACTACTTATGCCCCAAAGGAAAGTACTTAACCACGAAAATAGAGAGAAGTATATCCACTATCAAATATGGAAAGGAAGCAAGTACCAGATGGCATAAAGGCTTCCATGCTTCAGTACCCACACAAAAGTTTAATTCCATGTAACCAAATTAAACAAGGCAGTATGAGTACAAGTGAGAATAAGAAACAGACTGGGCTACTGAATGTTAATGATGGCAGTCTACAGCCTCTAATGAAATTCACCCTCAGAATCAAGTGTTTAGAGAACTACATGAAGATGGAAAAAGTCATCAAGTACTGCAGAAGGGAAAAAAAAAAAAAAAAAAAAAAAGAGAACTCCCAAGATAGGGAAATAAAAATGCAGGTAGGAGTAGATAACTCAGCCTAACTCAAATTTCAGAAAGATACCAGAATGAAATTATTTAAGAATTGGGAGCATTAAAGGATAAAGCCAATTGGCTTGTCACAGCTAGTTCCTCTCTTTTATAGACTGATAGTCCTACTGACTAGGAGAAAAGGAATACATGTTCCAAGTCTTACTTGCAGCACAGTCAAAAATACATCCTCCCACTCAAGCTAAACTATGATGAGGACAAAGTTTCAGAATGAAGTTCAAAATTTGGGTTTGCTTGTTTAATAGTTCTCAGCAACCAGCTGCAGAGACAGCAGCATGTACAGCATAATTTTTATAGTGAGGTTCTAAGGGTATACTATTTAATATTCTTAATCATGCTTTGGACAAAGGAATAAGGAATAGAACAAGCATGAAGCTGAAAGGTAGTGACAGCTATTTGATAAGACCATCCCAAGTGAAGATGACTCAAAAATCAAAATTATGAATTCCAACAAAGACAGCACAAAGCACTGCAGGCCTTATGACAGCATGAAAAAAAAGCCCTACTTAAGTAACAATGGGATACAAAAGGACACTAGACTGTACTGGATCAAGCAGATTACAAGGCATGGACAAGTCAACATCATGGTACTACTGCACAAAGGAAAATTCTCATTCAGGGAAGTGTGAACATCAGACATCGTAATTTAGCAGAATTCTAGAAAGCCACAGTCCTTCTAAACCATACACTAGGAATTACTCAGCTGAAGGTATGTCCTCATTCTGGGCTACTACTGTAAGGAACAAATGTGTCAGCTGAACACTCAGGAATAAAGAATCATGATATAAAGAATTATGATTTAAGAAAACCATTACCTTTAAGAAAAGACTGCTGAAATTTTCTTCTTTATATGAAGACTTACAGGGGGAAAATGGGTGAATATGAAAACCAAAAGCCAATAACCAAAGAACTACAAATGTAGTGTGTAATGCACTAAAGGGGGAAGGGGGAGTATAAATCAACCTATCTCACCGAACACAAAGGTTAGAGATCTGGAAAAACAGCAAGGGTAAAAGGCAGTATAAATAACCTGCCTAAAGAGGTTATAGTCCCCTTCACTGGAGACTTGTTAGCATAAAGATAATGCTAGAAGTTGCCCAGGTTTACTGATCCTCTTTCAAAGTAGAAGAGGGTCTAAATCACTGGAAGACCTTTTCCATCCTGAGCTCCTAGGACAATAAGACAAATGAGACATATCAGCCTTTACACCCAAACCTATAATGAACACAAAAGAATTCAGAGCTTTCACTGCTTTCTAACTGTGGAAAACAAATGCTAATCTATTTTGCTGACAGAACCTTTCTGTGATCCTGCAGTACTATTAATAAAGTTGGCCTTCTAGAGAGAGTATCCCCTAAATCCATGATCAGATCTGAGATCTTGGAATCAGAGGGCTAAGTAGTTCTTCCTGTTCAGCAGCTCTGATATCATTAGTTATCATAGGAGGGAAAAAAAGAATGTTTATAGAAAGCAATAGATTTCTTTCTGCTCCACGTTTGTTTCTTTTAATTACATAAGGTGTATATACACAGAGAAGGCCAAGTAACTAAATTTCTGGCCGATATAACACTAGGGAACTACAGGCCTGTCAGTCTGACTTCATTGCCAGGGAAGGCCATGGAGCAGATCATGCGAGGACCATCACACACCAGGTTACAGGAAAACCAGGGGATCAGGCCCAGTCAGCAAGGCTTTAGGAAAGGCTGGTCCTCCCTGACCAACTGATTTCATTCTACGACAAAGTGACATGCTTAGTGGAAGAGGGAAAGGTTGTGGATGTTGTCTGCCTGGACTTTAGTAAAGCTTTTGACACTGTCTCTCACAGCATTCTCCTGGAGAAACTGGCTTCCCATGGTATGGACAGGTAATAAGTAAAAAAAACTGGCTGGATGGCTGGGCCCTGAGAGTGGTGGTGAACAGTTATACCCAGATGGGGGGTGGACACTAGGGGTGTTTCCAAGGACTCAGTACTGGAGCCTGTCCTGTTTAATATCTTCATTGATTACACGGACCAGAGGATCAAGTGCATCCTCAGTCAGTTTGCAGGTGACACCAACCTGGGTGGGAGTGTTGATCTGCTGGAGGGTAGGAAGGCTCTGCAGGGGGATCTGGACAGGCAGCATTGATGGGCTGAGGACAACTGTATGAGGTTCAACAAGGGAAAGTGCTGGGTCCTGCACTTGGGTCACACCAACCCCAGCCAGTGCTACAGGTTGGGGAAAGAGTAGCTGGAAAGCTTCTCAGTGGAAAAGGACCGGAGGGTGCTGGTCAACAGCCAGTTGAACACAAGCCAGCAGTGTGCTCAGGTGGCCAAGAAGGCCAATGGCATCTTGGCTTGTATCCCATATAGTGTGGCCAGCAGGCCCAGGGCAGTGAGTGTTCCCCTGTACTCGGTCCTGCTGAGGCCACACCTCCAATCCTGTGTTCAGTTTTGAGCCCTCCACAACAAGAAGGATATTGAGGTGCTGGAGCGTGTCCAAAGAAGGGCAACAAGGCTGGTGAAGGGACTGGAGCAAAAGTCTTATGAGGAGCAACTGAGGCAGCAGGGGTTATTATAGTCTGAAGAAAAGAAGGCTCAGGGGAGACTTTATCACTCTCTACAACTACCTGAAAGGAAGTTGTAGGAGGTTGGTGTCGGTCTCTTCTCCCAGGTAACAAGTGACAGGACAAGAGGAAATGGCCTCAAGTTGTACCAGGGGAGGTTTAGTTTGGATATTAGGAAAATTTTTTTCACTGAAAGGGTAGTCAGGTATTGGAACAGGCTGCCCGAGGAAGTGCTGGGAGTCAGGATCCCTGGAAGTTTTCAAAAGATGTATGGATGTGGCACCTGGTGACATGGTCTGGTGGTAAACACAGCAGTGCTGTGTTAATGGTCAGACTCGATGATCTTAGAGGTCTTTTCCAACTTTAACGATTCTACAATTTTATGGTTCTATTTTCAACATGATGCAAAAAGGAACAACTAAACTAGGTTTAAATCAACTATCAAAGTTGGATCAAACAGATCCTATGGGGTTTTAGCCCAGTATCAAATACTCTTTGTTTTGTTCTGGGAAGATTGCATTAATAAAGTGAAGGAAAAAAAAATTACTGAGGTATATCAGACATCAGGATGGAGGTATAGAAAAAAAGAAAACAAGAAAGCATCAAACCAAAAATATCAATTTCATGCTGGAGAGAAAAAAAACAACCTAACACATTTTTTATGAGCTGTTTAGAGTAACAGATTAAAGTATCTGTCAAGTTCATCTTAAAAAAAAAAAAAAAATCAACACCCCCCTCCACACTTCTTTGGAAAACTGAAAAACTTCTTTCTTTTCTAGAATTGATCTTCTTTCGAGTGGCTGTGAATTGCATTCTCTATTGCCCATATAAGCTACACCCATCAGAAGCATCTAACAGAGCCAGGCCACTCAATAAAAATTCATTCACTGTTTAATAAAGAAAACAAAAACTCATTCTAGTTGATGTGTGCAGAATTCTTAAGTTTCACTATATTTTTTCAGGGAAAATAATTCCTAAATAAGTTTCCTAACAATTCTAAAAACTCTTCTTAAAAATCGGACTGGAAGTCCAGAATGCCTGGATTACCCCATGGCTATCTACAGAGCAAAAGAGAACTATTTATTCTTACTTTTTTTTATAATTTAATACTGACACTAAAACATAAAACTTCTAATATAGAGCTTGGTAAAATACGGATTATATATGACTTTTCCATTCATTTAATTCCTGCAAATATTTCCTTCTCCGAACTACCACAAGTAACGAACAGCTCTTCAGTCTGTTAAGCTTGATTCAGTCATGTATTTGTAAAATCAACACGACAAGCAATTCTTCCTCTTTTTCTCCTTTACAACCTTCCCCCCGACACATACACACATGTGCACACACAGAGGCTGCATAGTGGAAGGCAGAAGAGTGAGTCCTTAACAAGCTGTTGTGAAACAGACGCATTAAACCAGATATACAGGAGAAGTACCAACTCTGTCCTCAGCAGTACTGGATTTCAACAGAAATACAAATACCAGATTTGATTAAATGTAACTGATTTGTGCTTATAAACATCCAGATGGTACATGACTAAACAAATTGCACATGTTTTCTGAAGAAAAATGACCTTGATATCCAAGTTAAAAAATTAAGCACTTCATTTATGCTTCTCGAAGCATAAAACAAACTTGTGACAGTTCCAAATAGAGACCTATATCTCATATTTAGGAGATTATCAGACATGCTTATAAAATTATGGACATATTAGCTCGCCAGCCTCTCAGGCACAATCAAGGAGCACAGACCAAATACCAAGGAAACATACAAAGACTGCATCCCAGTTCCTTATACCTCAGACTGGTATGATTTAAATTTGGCTTTCTTCAGCTGGGAGAAAAGGAGCAATTCAGTAATGAAGATCAATAGATCACAGGACAAGGAAGCCATGCCCCCATTCAGCTAGTTATACATGTCTCTACTTTGGCAGTACAGGATGTTAAGAGGCACAGATCCCAAATCCACAAAAACTCATCCTGACTTAAGATAACTTTCTCATTCTGGTTACAAATTTCAGGGGCTATTTTATAAATGATATTGCATATAGCAGCTCACTCAACATGTGTATCAAATAGGAATCCCTAAAAAAAAACCAAAACCACACTACATGCAACCAAACCAAAAAAACCCCACAAAATTTCACAGAAGTCACTTGTACCCGTCTCATTTCTTTATTCTGCCTCCTTTCCCCCACCAAAAGAAAATTATTATGGATTTGAATAGTGTGCACTAAGACCCAAATTTATAGGCAAGATTAAGTTTTTACTGAATTCAGAGAAAGTAATGAAAGAGGCTCTAAAAAATAAAACCATAACAAGCATAAAATACACTTTGTACAACAAATCTTCCCCTGTTAACCAGCTAAGACAATACTTTTAGTGAAAATATCCTTTTTAGCTAATTTAAAAATCACAGAATGATATCAACTCTGAAAAAGGGAAATTGATCATGTGTCCCTACCCCTCTTTTTTCCTTTATTTACATAGCAGAGTATCATTCCAAGCATTTCAAATTTTAAAAAGCCAGTGTTTGCAGTTCCTCCTGCAGTTCTCACTACACTTCCCTGGATGCTCATCATTCACTTTGAAAGGAGAAGTGGTTTATCATAGCACTGAAAAAAGAAGAGGGTCCTGCAACTAGAGATCAGACCACATACATAAAAACCACATGAAGGAAAACAAAGTGACAGGTAATTTTAAATCTCAGTGCTATAGCTGACTGAATAACAAGAGTGTTAATAATGCTTCTAAGGAAGTTTGAGCAGAGAGGTGACAACGGGGCAGTAATGCAGTCTCTCAGAAGGCAGAGGAGACTAGGAAGCGAACATTCCTGTAGAGGGAATGCCAGTCCTCTTGTGTACTTCTTCCCAGCAACACTGAAACTCTTAATCTTCAGCTTTACAACACATCTAAATTACAGTGACTAATGGTGTTAGCTGGCAAGAATAGCAAAATCCAAACATCTATTGAAGGACAGACAAACCAGGGGCAAATAGTTGCTGCAATAAGGTCTGTCCAAGGATCCAGCCCAATTCTTGAAGGTCAATCAGTATTAATATACTCCTGATTCAGACAGTGCCATGAAGAGCAGAAGGAAAGAAAGAAAAGAAATGGTAGCTTGCTAATAGAGGCAACTTTCTTTTGACAAAGCGGTAATTGTGAGAGTCAGACCAAATTCAGCAACCCCATTACAACCTCCCCAGGAACAAAATAACTCCCTTATGTGTTTTCAGCACAGCATCATTGCCACTGTTGCTTGTACATGATTCCAGTCTGGGCTTTTTCAGTGTTCTACCAATGAGTTCTCTGTACAACATGGGTGACAGATGGGGAATGATGATTTTTCAAGTGATTTAGTCTCAGTAAAACTCAAACAATTTCATGGGGCAAGGAAATCAAACCACTTATTTAGCCTAAGGACTTTGCCTCTTGCCAAACTTCGATGGTTTCTGCAAACAATAAAACTTCTCAAAGAGGTCATACAATTTCTTTGTTATGGAAACTATTAGGCAACCTAAATATAGAGTTTGCTACCAGTTCCCTCTATAACATAGTGGAAGTTCTATTGAACTTCAGCAGGAGATTTATCCAAGTAAGAAATGATTATTACAGTCCTATGTTCCTTATGTTTATATAATGTCTTTCATCCAGATGATTTCAAAATGTTTTAAAGGTCACACGTAGAAAATTACTATATTCAGTGCAGCCTCCTATCAAGAGGAACATAGCAATTTCAGTACCCAAGCAACAAAACAGAACAATTTAGGTTAGAAAGTAAATACGAAAGCCATGCCTACAGGGGGAGTTTAGATCCTCAGTGACATTACCAAATTAACATCTGGCAGTGGTTCTAGAGTAAAAGGTACAGGGGTTTTCATCTGGCAGATGGAGCTTAGTTCTATATCTGACTCATGACATATCTAACTGGCACCATGTTGGGGCACTCCTTTAGTACTAACCCAAGGAAAAGAGTGCCACCTTGGGAATCAGTTACACCACTTTCTGCAGCATCCAGGATTTCTCTTGGACACCCCCCCTCCAAGCACAGCCCAGCTTAATCAGTCAAAGTAATACTGCCATACACAAAGTTAATTGAACTCCATGATCTAATCTGCTTTCCAAATTCAGTCTAGAAATAAGATATAATCAAGAAGTCATAAGAATTATTTGCACTAATCTTAACAATTCCACCAGTTGTTAAAGAACATAATCCATGTCTAGCCCCTGGCACAAAAGATAACTCTTTTGGAAAGAAGAAATTATTCAACAATGAAAACATCCATAAACCCTACCCCCACCTGAGAATATTTCTGTAAAGTTAAATGTACATAATCAGTATTAAAAAAAAAAGTTTTAATGAACTTTGCACCTGATTTCCAGTGGCCTTCAAACCCACTAAACTTGAATATAATTGCCTGTTTTTCCACCTGAAAATCTGGTCATCTTTAGTGAATTTTAACATGCAGAAGCAGATATTAAAACATTCCACCACAAAGAAGACATTTCTCTGAATTAAAAAAAAAAAAGCAGTGTTTTACATTGCTTTCTAGACAAAGCTCTCCTCACTAAAAAAAAAGTCAAAAATTTTAAGTAAG
Organism: Lepidothrix coronata; assembly: GCF_001604755.1. NCBI lineage: Eukaryota > Metazoa > Chordata > Aves > Passeriformes > Pipridae > Lepidothrix > Lepidothrix coronata. The sequence continues at coordinate 206,093 of NW_016690505.1, read as the reverse complement.
AACACTGCACACAAAGAACCATGCTGAGGCATCAATTTAATCTAACATCAAGCTTCAAAATGGAAGACTGAAATAAATAAATAATGCATTCTCACTGTCATCAAAACATGGTAGTATTGTCATTCTGTCCAATGCTGATGAAAACCATTTTGTCCTACAGGCAATACCAACAAATACTTTAACAAGGCACTAATTTTGTCACTTGGATTAGAGATGCTTAAAAAAAACCAAATAATAAAACCACCCAAATGGCCTTTTGTGTCTCTTTGGCACCCTAATGATCCTCTCCATGGACACAAGGGTCTAGTTACTAGCTCAAATCAAATATCAGAATTGGAGACAAAAACTGCTTGGCCTAAAACCTCAACCTGTATTTATCTCATGCCATGTGTAAAACCTGGACTTTGAAAACACATGAAAATGCAATTCATTTAAACCTTATGGGAAAAAGAAATCCATAAACCTACTCAGGTACACTTTGTTACACTGTTTAAGTAGAGAAACAAAAATCTACCTATCAACTACAGTTCTTCCGTAGCAGGTCACTGTCAAGGAGAAATTGGAAATTTAAAAAAAAAACAAAACAAAACAAAACAAATGTTTTCTTGTTAAATTATATAAAACATGAAATATTCAAAGGTGGAAACAAGAATGCAATGAAAATATTTGTTTCTCGGGAGCTCCACACTCTTTGATTTGGCATGGGGTTTTTTTGTTTTGTTGGTTTTTAAGTTTCACTGCTTTTATCCAGTTGAGTTTCCAATGCAACAAAACATAATTTTACACTGACTTTGCCTATCAAATTGACTGGATGTTAAAGAGCTTTTTTAAAGGCTTTGCATTAATTCAGTAGTCTTATTTTGCTGAAAATTACAATCTGTACACATTTCTCTGTGATATAAACACAATGCCATTGTTATAACTGCAAACTACACTATTTGTGACAGATGCAATTCCCCCTCAGTGCATTTACCTCACTGATTTCCTTTGTTTAAAAAAAAAAAAAAATCAACCAGTATTGAAATCTCAAGTTATAAGAAGTCCTTTCAACACTCATTCTGGTTTTCAAAAGTCTAAGAAACCAACTCCAGAAAAGGAGTAATTTTTTTCTCATGTAATTGGATCCAACCTTGCAGCCACAATTTCAAATGTAACATTTGTTGCAAGTCATATTCATCACTGCTTTAACCAATATCTACAATGTAATTGTGGCTTTTGATAGAATTGCAACTTTGATTGCCATTTAAACTTCTCCTGCCGACAGGATTAACCTCTAGGTATGATAACTGTAAGAAAGGATTCTTGAGCAACACTCTCTTCTGTTAGCCTGCATGGCTACAAGTGCACTCCTGTTCATTTATAAAAAGCCTCCATTCCCCAAACACACACGCTTAGCCACAATACTGAAAAACACCGGCAGGCACAGGAACCACTGCAAGGTAATCCACTGCAAGCTTTCCGACTGGTGTACAGAGAAAAGGTCCTCCTGGGAAGTCACGGTTTCATGAGGATGCAATTCCATATGGCACAATTCAACTAACAATTCCTTTCTAAACACTGAAGGGTTATAATCCACCCCCTATAGCCCCCGGAAACCTGGACGGTGATACTCTGTGATGAAAAGTGAATTAAAATTAATACTACTACTAATAATAATAATTATACAAAGGGGTTATGTATGTGGCAAAGTTAAACTCACAGAAAATATGAATTTAAAAGAAAAAAAATATTAAAGGGTGTCTTAGCAGGCACACCCCAGGTGATGGTTCTTCTTCATGCAAGGGGCACAGCCTCTCCAGGGTTAGGGTACGCAGGCAGTTATGCCCTTCCTGGTATTTATAATTTCTGTTTCCACACACGCCGGCACACCGCTGGGTCAGGTTTACCGAGGAGCCCCGGGGGGCTGGGTGCTCCCCCTCCGCCCCCCCGCACACCCCCCGGTAAACGTGACCTGATTCCTATTACGGCCGCCCTCCCTCGCACCCCGGGGATGTTCCGCGGCTTCCCCGGCCCCCATTCCTGTCACGGCCGCACAGCCGCTCCCCCGCCGCCCTCGCTCCCCCCTCCGCCGGCGACCCACCGTGTGGAGGTGCCTTTCCTCACGTCGCACATCAAGCACTTGAAGGCCTCGGCGCTGTTGCGGAAGGTGCAGACGCTGCAGTCCCAATACCCCTCGTCCGAGGAGGGTTTCGGCTGCCGCTTCGGCCTGCGGAGACACACGCGCGCCAGGGGCAACGCCGGCCGCGCCGCCCCCGCCGCCCCCGGGGCAACCCCGCCGCCATCGCCGCCGGCCCCGCGCTCCCGGAGGGCCCGGGGGAACCAGAAGGCGCCGCCGCTGCCCCTACCTGGTCGGGCTCTTCTTGTCTCCCATGCCGGCTCCAGACGCGTTCCCGACCCGGCCCCGGCGCGGCCCTTTGTGCGCTTGTCAATAAGAAGGAGCGCGGGGGGTCTCCGGGCTCTAGCGGGGACCCGGGGAGGAGGAGCCGCCGCCGCAACCTCCAGCTGTCGGGGAAACTCCCGCTGCCGCCGCCGCCTCCCCGCTCACGTGTCCGCCCGCCGCCAACCAGCGGCGCCCGCAGGCCGCGGCGCCCCGCGGGCCGCGCTCGGCGGCAGCTTCGCTCCGCCGGCGGCTCGGGCGCTGCGAGCGGCGGCGGCGGGGCCCGGGCAACGCGGGGGCTGCTGGGGGCGACGGGCGGAGCGGGGGCGGTGCCGGCGCCGGGGGGCGGCCCCGACGGGGTACGGGAGGCGGTGCTGGGCTGAACGGGCAGAGCGGGAGTGTGAGGGACTGCAGCCGGCCTGCGCGGCTCTGCCCTGGAAGCCGCTGGTGTGTTGATGCGCAAGGTTGATCGCACTAGTACCTTGTGCTCCTTCCCACAGAAATTGCTCCAGGCCGTGCTTTACAGTAAGAAAGAAACGGGAATAAACTGAACACGAAGTTCTGCTTAGCAGTCTTGGTCTTGAAGCATCCCGTTGGCCTGAGGCCAGTGGAGAACACCGTGGGTACCAATACAGGACCAGGAGACAGCGATGTTACCTGGCACCCGTGTGCAGCGCGGTGCTTTTGCACTTGAAAACTTGCAAGTACAACGTGGTTCACAGGCATCATAGCAACATCAGGCAGGATACGGGGGTTTATCACCTCTGTTATCTTAGAGCACCGGAGCCCAGTCGCAGACTAGGATGCCATTTTGCAGGATGCTGTGCAAACTGAACAAAGAGCATATGTCCTAAGTACGTAACAAAGACAGCATTAGACACAGGTAGACAGCAGAGTGCAAGCAGACAACGAGATGATACTGGTCAGCATGTCAGTGGCCAAAGCTATTGTTGCTGCATTGTCTTTGTCAGGAAATGATAGGATTTCAAGAACAAAATATGCCCAAGGATAGCTTTACCCAAGTGTGTGAAGACAGATGTTTTTGTAAATTAAGCAAGTGGAAAATGGAGAAACTGATTCTGAAGGCAAAGTTGTCAAAACAAGTTTCAGCTAGAAATACTGAGATATGATGGAGAGAGGAAAAACATAGATAAAGTGCTTGACATCTCAGGAAAGCAATTAAACACCCATTCATTGGGACATTACATTTATGTATAAGCACTAACACTTCTACAAGATTCATAGTTTCTGTGTCTCTCTAGCAACTCTGTGCATCAGCAAGTGGAAAACTGTGTAGGATTTCCTACTTGTGGTTGGAAAGTCATCCTAATTTCCTTCTGCATTCGCATCCAGCTTCCAGCATTGTAATCTTCCTCACCTTATGGGTTTTTTTCTGTATTTGCCTTAGCTTTTCCTTTCTTCCTCTATTGCGATTTCCTTCTTTCTTCTCTCTTTATGCTTCTCATAGAGTCTTCTGTAAATTATGAATAAAATGTATGCATCACACATCTAAGGGTGGACCATGCCACACACAGATAGCTGGCCTGGGTTTGTTTGCATTTAGTTAGACATCTATGTGAACTAGGTGCCCAGACCAGCCCCCAGCGGGGAGAAATAAGCTCATGCTGAAAGTGATTGATCTGATGCTAAGACAGGCACCTACAATTTTCTCCATAATTTTACGGGGATCATTTATTTCCTTTGACTATAAAGAGCACTTTGCACAAGTAGTCCAGAACTGGACATCTACCCTTTAAAATTACAGTACTATATGAGGTGTCTCACCTGGGCTTGAACCTCACACTACATAGAAATCTCTTAACAGGAAACAGTGGAGAAACCTGTCTCCTTGTGCCCTTTTCCACATTGCACTCTTTCTAATGTATAAATAAACATATTATTTCCTCACTTTTGGAAAGCAATTATTTTGAAACAACTGTTTTCTCTTAACCTTTCCTCTGTCGCAGCCTACTTTTTCCATACGAATTGTGAGAAACAGAACTTCCAGTAATGATTTCAAAGGCTGGGATATGTTGTAATCCCTCAGGAACCATTCTTGGAGAGAACCATTTCTAATCAGTCAGAGGAATCGCAACTGCCCGCCACAAATGTTATCCCTAGCAGACAAGTAATCTTTCTGGTTGTTGTGTTCCAGATCTCCTGCTTCAAGGCTGTCACCAAACCACAGTGCTCAAAAATCAACATGTTTTCCCAGCAGCATTGGACCTGTTTCCCACCAAGCTCCCAACACATCCTTATTTTGGGAGCTGAAATGTGATTCAGAGGGTGCATTCAAAAGTTCAGGTGGATGGGTCATGGTGTTACTCCCAGGGCCCACAGGTTTGTGCAAGGGTGGGTCTCATTCTTGAATAACACCAAAGAGGAAAGAAAGGATATTTTCTTCGCACCTTATTCTGTACTCAAATAGGAGCACAAGAGAACACCACTGAAACCATCAAGCCATCCCATGTCATCTTTGCAAATGAAATGTGATAGAAGGCATTATTTAATGGCAATGCAGGAAAGCACATGGAAGAGGTGTGTGCATTAGTCAGATGCTGAAGAGATTTGGGAAGACTTTGATACAAACTGACAAAGTTGAGTATTCCATAGCCAGATATTTTGTCATCCAGTGGTACCCATGTGAACTCAGAAAACTCATCTCTCTTTGCTATGGCACATGACTTAGACTCTCACTGTATGGCACATGACCTAGAAACTTTGAATGACAACATTTTAATGGCATCAGTATTAGCAGTCTTTTAAAAAGTGTTTAAGGGAAAGAAAGAGTAAGAATGAATGAACCATCATTTTAAATTCCCCTAGTTCTAGGTTTAATTTCATCTAGAAGTACAGTTGTTCCAGAATAGTTATTTGAACCCTGTTTTAGTTCAGTGGAGCTAATGTAAACACATTTTTGAGACAGAAGAGATGGGCAATATAATTGTATCTTTGTACATCAGGTATTCACTCTCTAGCTAGTGTTTGGTCTCTTATTATCTTAAAATTGACTTTTTTTGTAGCATTGTACAAGAGAAGTGCTCACAATATGATTATGATATTGAAGATGATATTATGCTGATAGCTTTGTGGAAGTAATATATTTCAATATATGGTATAAATGTTCCAGCATTCATGACTTCTCAGTTAAAAGTTTATTCATAATAAAGAGGATGTGAAAAGGGATGGTAGCATTTTTTAAGTATCTTTTTATGTGAAAATTCTTGCTGCAGGGAAAAATCACAGTTGTTCCTGAAAAAAGGTATTCGCATACAAGGTTATTTAAGAATAGGCTGCTGCTGTGTAAATCCCTATGAAGACTTGCCATTTAGTCAATACTTGAACCATTGTTGTGCACATCAAACCTAAGCCAGTTGCTGCATTATCAGCATCTTGAGCAATTAAGTAATCACTTTGCTACTGCTTGAGCTCAAAAAATTCTCCATAAAAATGATTGTCATTATATTGTAGATAAGCCACCTTTTAATTCTTATTCATGAAAAGGAAAACTACATAGGTATAAAATTGCACTAGAACAAGCACATGTTATTCCAGCATGGTGCATCTCTTTGGGTTGCACCGATATAACAAAATTAACACAATTAAATCAATTCATGGGAATTTGACTTGTGGGGTTTTTTGACATGGTATAACGAGGCCCAAATCCTGCCTGGGTTTCTATGTGATGCTGCACTGCAAAAAAAAAAACAAACAAAAAAACCCCAAACCAAAACCAACCAACCAAACCAAACCAAACCAAAACACACACATTAAAAAAAAAAACCTCAAGCAAAAAAAACCCCAAAACAAAAAAAACAAAACAACAAACAACAACAAAAAAAACCAAACCAAAACAAAACAAAACAAACAAACAAAAAAAAACAAACAAAAAAAGCCCCCCTAAGTTAGTGAAAAGTGAAAGCTGCTTTCAGACCCTATAATAAAGGCAGTAAGATTGGTGATAGTGAGAACTACCTCTCCAGCCGGTGTTTGCTCAGTCTCAGGGGCAGCCCAAGCTATCAAAAAACTATCAGTAGCTCCTGACAATCCATGCTTCTCTTCCTAGTGTGTGGAGGTAGGAGAGTGAAATTCTGATTTAGAAAGGGCTGGGACAGAGAGAGACTACATCTAGAGATTTGTATTATTTTCTAATATCAGACAGCCTAAAACCATTTTAAAGAGTTTGCATTTCCTTGCATGTACAAGCCTGACCTAAACATATTGTGTACCTTTTAGGAAACTATGGCACTTATGAGAGTTGGTTTCTCACCATATCCTTCAGGTTTCACACAACTAGAATGGCCCTGACATCAGCAGGGATATACTGTCATGAATCTCGAGTAACATGGTGGTGACTAAGTCCAGGAGTCTTTCTGGGGCCATAATTTGCCGATTTGTGCAAATTTGGCTCCAAAAACATAAGACAGGGGATTGTGCACAGAACTCTTGCAGGTTATAGCACAGCAGCAGTAGCTGTGTGTGTAAGATCAAGAAAAATTTGACCATAGTGGGTTATTTTTTATATTTGTCCCCTATGAACTGAAATGAAATTATCAAACCACTTACTTTCAGATGCTTGGCAATTATCAAATAATTATTTCAGTAACTTCCTACTTATCATTCACTCTCATGGTTTGGGCACAGCCTTTATCCTTTCTGATTTTGTAGTAAATTTAAAAGTTGTTCTATAGTTTCTTTAAGTCCTCTGCTTTATCAAAGAAAACTCTTAAAGTATAAGTTTCCCTTCTTTTTCTATTCAGACTCTCTCTGAGGTGATCCGAGGTGTGAAGGATCATTGGTAGGACTAAAAGAACATTCTCAACACTCATTAAATATTTCTGTTCCTTTTACTGAGATTTCCAGGCGTGGTGGCACATGGTGGCAATTATTCTCTTCTTTAAGACTGAAGAGAATAATTAATTTCAGATAGATCAGATTGTTAGTAAACAATACCAATACTTAATTCTATTATACATCTCACAGGAGTGGTGTGCTTAAAACTGCTTTTGAATGCTAAATTGAGGGTATGCCAGGTGATTGCTTCAGACACTGGAAAGGTGTTCACACCCTGCATCTGGACTTGAGGAACCTGTGGAAGTTTCCAGCCTAACAAATGGTGAAAGATTGTCTCCTACAGGCCAAATGGTTCAAAATGGTAAAGCCAGAGTTTTTCTTTGAACCATCTATAAAGGAAGCAGAGGAAGACAAGGTTCACTAGCATCTGTGAATTTGGATCTCTAGGGTCAAAGGAACTGGAGAGAAGCTGCCCTTGTCAACTACATAAATCTGAGGCTAAATCTTTCCCTGTCTGCTCCCATCAAGGTGAATTGAGGTAGATGTCCAGCACATCCTCTGCCAAGGAGGGACTTGTCTGGGCAAAGCCAGAGCCCCCTGAGGGGGAAAAGGTATGTATTGCTGAGGCTCCTTTAAACAGAAACAATCTCTGTCTTCAACTGCCAGTTCTTGCTGACATCAGCATAAGATCTGGCTGGTTACAGGGTTGAACACATACATACCTCATTTAGCAAGCCAAGCTCCCTTGGGGCTAGAGGAGAGAAAACAAGTATCTCACTTTCAATGCTATTTGTTCATGTCTGCTCCCTGATTTCATTTTGTGCCTTTATCCCGCCTAATTTACTCCCTCATTCCTTCTCTGCTCTTTGTCATCTTCCTGGTTGTTTCTTTTCCTTCACCTCTCTATGTGTTCCTTCTTTCTCCCTCCTGTTTTCTTTTCCTCCTTGTCTTTATGTCTGAGATTTGTCTTTCTACCTGGTCTTCCATACTGCTAATTCTGCCTGCTCCATCCCCCAACTTCCTTTTCTGTCATGCCTCACTCTTTTCTTGCTTGATTTTCACTTTCACTGATGCTCTCTCTTGTAGTTGTTTTCAAGTGTTAAAATCTGACAAGAGGTTGAGTTTCCTGTTTTTGTGTCATGCACGTGGCAGGCTTCCAGTGGAATTAGTGCCAAAGGAAGAACAGCAGAGATTTCACACTTTACAGCAATATTTAAAGCATTTGGAATCTGATTAGGGAATATGGCTGAAAGTCACATAGCTTCCTCTCCTGCATAGCATTTTTTTAAGTCTGTCAGAGTGAAAAATGAAATACTGGAATTAAAGCCCCTAAGCAAGTTCCATGCTTAGTTCAGTGCTCCAACATCATGTCAAGTCAGCACACCTACTGCAATGGCTGGATTCCATAAGCTGCCTTCGGATCAAAAGTGCTGTTCAATTTTTCTCACTGTAAATCTCTTTTATGAATTCCTTCAGATTTACTCTGAGATCAGAATTTGACTTACAGGCATTATCTTTGACTAACGATGGGCAAAGGGTGAATGTGTCTTCATTCTGGGATCAGTAGGAAAAAATGATATTGAAGACGTACTGATTTTTTCAGATGTAATAGAAGTAGTGAAGGAGAAAACCAACCTTCTATCAGAAAAGAACACAAAGAGATGATAAGTCCATGAGAAGAATGCCTTTTTTGTCTGTAGTAAAAAACATATTTCACTGCTTATAGTTATACATGGAAAGACATGGGTACTTAAATATTCAAAACAATTTCAAATTTTTCTTAAAAGGCATTCCATATCAGCCCACTATATTTTCATTATGAAATATTCTGAGATAAGAGACCTCTATGAGAAACCTCAGGAGTCCCTTTTTTTCCCAGTTTCCACATTATTCTAGGTAAGGAAGAGAATGATAAATTTAATGAAGGTGCAGCATGCAGGAGTGCTGGTAAGAGATCTCACCTTTTCTTTGGCTTAGAATTATTGGCGTTGTTTCAGTTTGGCAAAAGATTATACCCTTCATGACATAAGCCATGTCAGTATCCTCTGCCTCCAGCTCCAGTGTTACATTTTCCATTTTTCCTTTGTTTTTTTTTTCCCTGCTCATTTTCATTAAATTGAATACAAAATATAAAATCCAAACAACAAAAAGGAAAAAATAAAGCACAGGGATCAGATTCAGCTACTAGAACACATTTCTGTGTGGGCTCAGAATCAAGGCCAGCTGAGGAAGCTTTTTCCTTGAGGAGAAGATAATTTCCTTGCCACCGTGTTAAGGTTATTGCAATGCCAGCACCCTAAATAACCATGCACTGCACCTTACCATCCATTTGTCTCTTTTCCCACCCTTCTGCTTGGTTTTATATTGCTGCCAAGTACAGGGCTGCTCTGTGTAGACTCAATATTGGGTAAATGTGTTTTACTGAGCTTCTTTTTCAAAATAAATTTTAAATATTAATTTCAAAATTAATACATAAATGAGAGAGAGAAAGAATAATGAAGTTCTTTAATTAACGTGGAGTGTACCCTCAGGCTTTGCCTGTAGGTTCAGAGCACTGTCTGTAGCGAGCCCATGCACTGACAGGTGGTCTAGGTCTGGGAGAAGTAGAAATCTCCCAGAGGAACCTGTCAGTCAACATGGATTGTTATTGATTCCTCCTGTTAGGTAATTGCTGAAGTAGAAGACAGGATTCAAGAAAAACTGTTCAAATAAAAGACTATTGAACCTTACAGTGCTGCTATTTTTAAGATGATTTAAATGCAAAAAACAGTGCTGTGGAAAAAAAACACTGCAATGATCATCCCAGATCACCATCACTGGAAGCTGAACTCTGTGGTCAGATGACATCTCTACAAAGCAGCTTCTCAGAGCTTGTCTGGGACTGTCTAGCCTGCAAATGACCATAAGGCTGCAGGGCTAATGGTGCAAAGGCTTTTTCATCACACCAGTAATGCAAAAGCTCCACTCCCAAGCTAAACTGCTGCTTTCTGGCTGCTGAAAACAAAACAAAAAACAAACAAAAAAAACCCCCAAAAAACCAAACCAAAACAAAAAGGCAATGTAGTTATACAAAACAGAATTTGAAAAATCTCAAATTTTTCACAGCCAGGAGAACCAACCATGTCCTGGAGTGCATCAGGCAAAGCATCACCAGCCAGTTGAGGGAGGGGATTGTCTCGCTCTGCTCTGCACTGGTGCAGCCTCACTTTGAATATTGTGTGCAATTTTGGGCACTGCAATATAAGAAAGATATTAAGCTCTTAGAGAGCATCCAAAGGAGGGCAACAAAGATAGTGAAGGGCCTTGAGGGGAAGCCATACGAGGAGCGGCTGAGGTCACTCAGTGTGTTCAGCCTGGAGAAGAGGAAACTGAGGGGAGACCTCATTGCAGTCTTCCTTGTGGGGGGAAGTGGAGGGGCAAGTTCCAATCTCTTCCCTCTTGTGACCAGTGACAGGACTTGAGTAAATGGCATGAAGCTGAGTCACAGGAGGTTTAGGTTAGATATCAAGAAAAGGTTTTTAACCCAATGGGTGGTTGAGCACTGGAACAAGCTCCCCAGAGAAGTGGTCACAGCACCAAACCTCTCTGAATTCAAGAAGTATTTGGACAACAGTCTCAGGCACAGGGTGTGATTCTTGCAGTGTCCTGTGCAGGGCCAGGAGTTGGACTCAATGATCCTGATGGGTCCATTCCAACTCAACATATTCTATGATTCTGTGATTCTATGACTAATTCTGCATTGGAGATATCATCTGTAGCTGTTAGATACATTTGACTAACCCTCAGAATGCTCTTTTACAGCTCTGTAAAGAAATCTTCAAAGAAACCCCAGGATGAAGGTAGTTTAAGCACAAGCTTTAAGTCAGCTTTGCGTGACAGCTTCTGATTTATGCTTTCAAACATACCAACCAGATCTCTGGCTCAGTTTGTTCGTTACCACTTGCAAAACACATAAGGACATGCAGTGCCTTAATGAACCTCTCCCAGAATAAAGTCTTTATACATATTCTATTAAATTAGATAGTTCAGAAAAGAATTGCACTTTCCTGAAGACTGGGGTTATGAAAAGACTATTTAGAAGTTTCTATATTTAATTAATTGAAAATTATGTAGCATTCCAGAGAATTTTAATGTCCAAATTTTTTCTCGCTAAGTCCATTTAACTACTACCATTTTCATATAAATATTCATAAATATTGCTAAGAATGAAGTGCTGAATGTATTTTTTATTATATCAGTAGAATATACAATAAAGGCATTTCCCTTATCCTTGAGGAAGTACTTAAGTAGATAAAGAAAATAATAATGTGAGTTGCTAGCTTATATGTTAACAACAGAATATTTGTTAGCTGCACATGTAAGAAAACTTAAACAAATTCGGTAGTTCTAGCTGTAGTTCAATTCTTTGAAAGAAAAAAAAATGATTGGATTTATTTGTTGGAGAAAAGCTATTTCACAGTTAAGAAGAGAGAGATATCTGAAACTCTTTAGTCATGTCTCTCATTAATGTGCAGTAAAACATACTAGATACTCTGCTTGGGTTATTATAGCTTTATGCAAGTTGTCTGAACTGTACACTTAACTCTAGATAAGACTCTGTCCCTGTGTAACTAGAAGATAACAAACTGTACTGCAGACATAGGAAAGAAGCAGCTCAACAAGAAAGTGTCAGGAAAAGATGGATTGACTTTGTCTCCGTTTGGTAACCTCAGGACATCAAATACAAGAGAAAGTCGTGGAGCTTCAAAGTCTAAAAAGTGCACACAATCTAAGAGCTGTGTTCTGTCTTCTTAGGAGTCTGCCTGGGACACTAGCCAGAACAACATTGCAACAGCACCTGACAGGTAAAATCAAAGCATGAGTCATAATGTCTCTGGTCTGCCAAACTGAGCTTTATTCAAGTTGCACCTTTAAGATAAATTACAATTTATAATTTGATGGCATGTTCTGAAGCTAACTATCCTTAATTTCAAAGTGTTGTAGGCAGGTTGTGTATTGGCACTGGGGTACAAACATGGTTTTGTGTGATGAAAATTGAATGGAGTTCAAAATCCTAATGGCTTGTGTAAATTTAAATGAAGTACCAGCTGGACATTTGCCAGGATAAGATATCATTCTGATAGACCAGAACACTCAATCATATTGAGCGAGCTCTTTGTATTAGTCTAAAAGAATAAAGGGCACTGTAACACTCAAGGCAGAGAAAATGTGGAATGTTTCAAAAGCAAGTGTTCAAAATTGCATTGATAATAAATTATTTAAATGGAGTTTGGAATATGGAATTCTTGATGTTTGGAAGCATTTCTTGGATATGAGGAAGGAGGCAGGCAGACTAGACATGGAAGAAAGCCCTTTATAGGGCAGAAGGATATTGTTTTCATTAATGCTAGCATTATTGATGGGTTAATCTTCTAAAAGAAATCGACTTAAGATATAATCTTTGAAGCTATAGAATTGGTTGAGCACCACAGTAGATATCATCCTTACAATTTTCATTTTAGACACTGTAGCAATCAAAGGGTAATATAGCTTCAAGGAGTAATATGACATAGTTTAAAGTTCAATTTAACATGCTTGTAACGGGCCAAGCACTGGGATTTTTCAGTTGGCCTGACTGGGTTGAGGAATGGACATACAGAAATCTTCAATAATCAGATTGTCTTGATATGCATGACTGAATATAGGTTTAACTAAACTAAACACTTCGTAATTGCCAACAAATTGCCTGCTTTATTAAGACTAGTAAAAAAGACTAATGCAATCCAAGAGTTTTTTGTCTCTGTACCTAGATTCGTATTTCTTAATGAGTTTTGTAATCCACAGATCAAGGGATAGTATAGAAACAAAACAGACCTCAGTTTATAATTCAAAACATTCTTGCATTTGAAATATCAACTCAGAAAAATAAAACATCTAACAGACTTCAGTGCAAGAATACATATTTACTTTTAGTCTCTTTGGTAGTGCCCATTAAGGACCTGACATTCAGTTCATCAGTTGCAGATATGACCAAATCTGTGAAAAAGGGAAGCCTGATTTTGATGAGACTAGCCATCACTAGATGCAGCTGACATCTTTTCTGGGATTATTTTCAGTTAAATTAGTGAGAAACATTCTTAATATTGACTCCAATTCAACACTGATTTTTGTGTGAGAATTTCTTCAAAAAGTTTTTACATGTGCATATTTAACCAGAAAGCCTGTGAAGAAACCCAATGAGAAGACATAAGAAAGGTAGCGTAAAGCTCCCCAAAACATAAAGATATATATATGAGGAATCTTGGCTCAGCTGAAAACCATCTGAAATTTTGAGCCAGATTCATTAGTAGGCACTGGTTGCTTTGTGTTGCTACACGTCAATGCAAAGCAAGTGAAATACAGCCATAAGTTAGGCCAGATCTACTGATTAACCACTTTGCATTGCTGGGTGAACATCAGCCAAAGAGACTGATCATTAATTGACTAGCAGTCAGGCACCGACATACTTTACAAGAGTGGTATTGAGGACCAGGGGATAATTCTGTGCACTGTCAGGGAGAGCTATTAACAAATGAGGCCATCCCCGACTGCTTTTGCCCAACTGAGCTGAATCATGCAAATCAGTGAGTGAGGAAGGATGACGCTTGGCTTTGTTATAGATACAGATACATATAGATACATCTCTCTAGACATGTATCTATACATCAAGATAAAGATCTCCCCCTGCTTATCACCTACAGCAGTTTCTATAGCAGTTGTTAAAAACATACTATCAATTTACGTCTTCATGTGAAGCTTTAGGAGATTTAGCACTAAGGAAAGTTTGAATGCTCCTGTGTTCTCACATTATTGAGCAAAACAACGTCCAAAAGTTGCATCCTCTGTGCGCACCAGAAAGGATGTGGCAACCCAGACAGAGCTCCCACAAAAATATGCAGCCATGCAGGTCTCAGGCTGCAGATGTCTTCTACCTAAACTTGTAGTAAAGCCTTTGACACTGTTTCCCACAGCATTCTCTTGGAGAAATTGGCTTCCCATGGTGTGGACAGGTGATAAATAAAAAAACAGCTGGATGGCCACATCTAGGCAGTGGTGGTAAATGGAGTTACATCCACTTGGCAGCTGGATCCAGTCACTAGTGGTGTTCCCAAGGCTTAGTATTAGGGCCTGTCCTGTTTAATATCTTCATTGATGATCTGTATGAGGGCATCAAGTGCACTCTCAGTTTGCGGGCGACACCAAGCTGGGTGGGAGTGTTGATCTGCTGGAGGGTAGGAAGGCTCTGCAGGGGGACCTGCATTGATGGGCTGAGGACAACTGTATGAGGTTCAACAAGGGAAAGTGCTGGGTCCTGCACTTGGGTCGCACCAACCCCAGCCAGTGCTACAGGCTGGGGAAAGAGTGGTTGGAAAGCTTCTCAGTGGAAAAGGACCTGAGGGTGCTGGTCAACAGCCAGCTGAACACAAGCCAGCAGTATGCTCAGGTGGCCAAGAAGGCCAATGGCATCTTGGCTTGTATCCCATATAGTGTGGCCAGCAGGACTAGGGCAGTGACTGTTCCCCTGTACTCGGCCCTGCTGAGGCCACACCTCCAATCCTGTGTTCAGTTTTGGGCCCCTCACTACAAGAAGGACATTGGAGTGTGTCCAAAGAAGGGCAGCAAAGTTGGTGAAGGGTCTGGATCTCAAGTCTTCTGAGGAACAGCTGAGAGGGCTATGGTTATTTAGCCTGAAGAAAAGGAGGCTCAGGGGAGACCTTATCACTCTCTATGACTACTTGAAAGGAGGTTATAGGAGGTGGAGGTCAGTCTCTTCTTCCAGATAAGAGGCAATAGGACAAGAGGAAATTACCTCAAGTTGCAGCAGGGAAGGTCTAGATTACATATTAGGAAAAATTTCTTCATGGAGGTGGTTGCCAAGCATTGGAAGAGGTTGCCCAGGGAAGTGGTAGAATCATCGTCCCTGGAAGAGTTCAAAAAACACATGTGGATGCGGCTCTTGAGGACATGGTTTAGTGGTGAACTTGTTGTGGTGCTTGGGTGACAGTTGGACTTGATGATCTTAGTGGTCTTTCCCAACCTTAATGATTCTCTGATTCTATGATTCAGAGATGTCAGATAAAGACTGTCAAATGGCAAATTTCTAAAGTGACTGGCTTAGGTTTTTATGTTTTAAGTTAAAAATTATTTAAAACATTTTATCTGTAAATTGTCACAAAAGCTGCTGTATCTAAAGCACAGGTGATGCATCCTACAATCCATATGAAAGGATCTTCAACTTTGATGTGTACAAAGCAAAGAAGCTGAGTATTGAATCGTTCTCTTAGATCTCTATATGAAGACACCAGAAACACACCAGTTCTCTATGTTCCTTACAGTACATTGAAGGTCTGGAACTGGGAGAAAAAAAAATTCACCTGTGGTGATGATTTTAGAGATTATATAAGCTTTCTCTTATGTTCAGAAGGTGTAAAAAAGGTTGTCAAAGTAGGCATAGTCAGGATGATCTCTAGCAGCATGCTGCCACTTCAGTGTGAGGTCCTCAATAAAGTGCTTGGAAGAATTATTTCTGGCCAGTTGAATCATAGTGTCTTAGATGTGCTGATCAATGGTGTTGCTACACAAAAACTCTGAGTTCAGAAGCAACCTTAAAATGTCTGTTTCCAGTGCTAACAAAGATAGGAAGTATTGTAAAACTAATGTTACCCACAGAAAGATAACAGCAGGAACATCAGTGATCATATGAGCATGTCACAGCTGTACCTGGACAGTGGGAAAGTCAGGGAACTAAAAGCAAGAGACAGTAAGTTCCAGAAGGTGGTCTAGGTGAAACTTTTCCTTTACTGTGTGCTGTTATGTTTCATTTTTAATTGTCAAGGAAGAGGTTTCAGAGAACCATAAAGCCTACAGCTCCAGGGACATTGGGCCTGGAAAAGATGTGCTAAGGACAGCACAACCTTACACCAATATTCCTTCCTCCACATCACTCTTATCTGGGGTGCCATGGAACTTGGAACCTTGAGCCAAAGCTCTAAGGTGACAATTAGGTTTAGGGTTGGGGTTCAGAGAACCACCAAGCATACATCTCGACAGACACTGGGACTTGAAAAGGGATACCACAGTGGGTTCAAAACTGCACCTATGCTGCTCCTTCCACATTTTTTCAATCTGGGCATTCATAGTACCTGGTACATCAGCCTCAACCCCAGGCTGTCACTAGGGTCAAGGGGTAGGGTTTGAGTTCAGGCAACCACAATGTATACAGCTCTATGGACATTGGGATTGGAAAAGGCATGGCAAGGGGAGCACAGCAGTGCACCAACACTGTCTCTCCACAACTTTCTTATCTGGGCCACATATGGTGCTGGGGACCTCAGTCTCAGCCCCAAGTCTCCATTAGGTTTAGGGTTATGGTTATGGTTCAGAGAACCACAAACCTCCAGGGACAGTGGGAATGGGAAAGGCATGCCAAAGAGAGCACAGGACTGCACCAACATTGCTTATTTCACATCTTTGTAATCTTGGCCACTTGTAGTGCTGGAGACCTCAGTTTCAGACTTCCTATGCCAATTATGGATTACATGAATCTCCCCTAATTCAAGGTATTTTAGGTACAAAGGACATCAGTTTAGTTTTTTATTTGCTTGGAAAAACTATGAGCTTCTAAATTCCTTTAGTAGATACATTTAAAACAAACAAACAAACAAACAAACAAAAGAATGTTATTCGAAAGGTAACAACTGTATCTTTTTTCCTGTTGCATATGAAATATTTTGTACAGGCAAATGTGACTTCACAGTCATTCTTTGTATTTGAAATCCAATAGAGGTGGAAAGAGTCAGAGCACCTGTAAAAATTAGTAATACACTAGATTGTTTGGGGTTTTTTGTAGGCTGTTCTCACGATACATAAATTTCCAGAATCATGGCAATATTCTCCTTTACTCGAGTCAGGCTTGCAGCTCAACTAAGAGCTGATCACTGGAGCTTAGTCTGCTATACTCCTTCAGTGAGATAGATGAGAACTCTTCTTTTGGTAGTTGACAAATTTACTGCCTGAATTGATTGACAGACTTTATTTCAAGATAGCATTTATGTGTTTACACTGAAATAAACAGTGGACACAAGTTCACTCTTGTTTAAACTCATTTAGAGGTAGTTTACATGTGTTCCCTGGACTAAGATTTTGAGTTCTTGTCTGCCTGCCTCTGTAAATCTTCTGTGACTCTGCTTAAATCCAAGCATTCCCTCTAGATTTTGAAGTTTAAATGGATGTAGACTTGTCAGTTTTATCTTGGGGTTTATTTGTTTTTGTTTTCCCCTTTCTTTTCCACCTGAAATAAAGTAAGCAGATGGAATCTCAAGTCTTTTGAGAATAAGCACGGGAAAGAAGTTTTCCAGTGGTGCGCAAATCCAAGCTGGAGGACAGTCTGTAATTTATTGGTGTACTGCTGAGTGTGAAGTAATTGTGTGACTTCTGAGCAGCCTGAGGAGGCTGAGGGAAAGCACACGTTAACATGGAAATGTTACTGGAAAACAGGGCAATGTCAAACTGGTCAGTTCCCACAAAAATTGCTGATGTGGAAATTTTAGAAAAATTGTTATTTTTCTGGATTATGTTAAACTAAATATGGATAAAGTTGTATAAAAAATAAATAAATTTATAGCTTTTCTGTTTAGAAACCTGTGTTAATGGATATAAAAACATGTATTAAGAATGATTTGTTTATTGACAGTCAAAGTATTCTGACATAATTATAACACTCCGTGGTCTTTCTTAATGGATTGTGTTAATTTTGGAGTCTATCTAGGTTTGCAGAAATTACTTACTGTGTTACTAGTGCCAGCTGTGAGATAAGGCCCTAACAACTTCTTAAAAATACTGTTATTGATTTACACTGACCTCATGTATAGCTAATCATGCACGGTTTTGCATTTGTTTCTGAAAGCTAAAAAAACCCCAGCACTTCACTTTACTATTGTAATTATTTAGTGAAGCGAAGTACAAAATATTCTCTGTCTTTGGGCTTGTTCCATGTCAGATAAAATAATATCTTTTAAATAATCATTCTGTCCTGTTACATTTGTTTGAGGAAGAAGTTATGGTAGGGTGTCTTTTACTGGCTCTGCAGCTTTATGGGGTATTTCCCACGGAATCTTTTTTACGTGTAAAATAACCTGGAAAAAAATTTTAATGCAACTACTTCTGAAGAGCAAAAGGTGACTGATCTTGCAGCTTCACAATCACTTTATACAAGCTAATTGCAGGCTGTCCCCCAAGGACGCTTTCCTCTTCCCTGACTATTGGTGTGTTCCTGTCTCCCCCCTGCATTGGCTGCCTTAGGGAAAGGGCAGGGCGTGTGAGTGGGATCAGCTTGCCAGGCTAACTGTAACCACTCTGCTGTGTTTTCCAGAGTTCATTTTCTCTGCTCTAATCTGTGAGCTAGTCCGGCTCAGCCCACAGCTGTTTGATTGGAAGCAGTGGGAGCTTGCAAGGAGAGTCAAGGAGGAGAGAGCTGGACCGTTCTTTTTAGGTTGCAGAGAATCAGGCTTCATTGCACACATCACAAGTCGGCAACAAAAATAGGTAACCTCAGCAATAGGACAGCATTGGAGATTGCACTGAAAAATCTATCAAAAATCCCAAATTGTTCTAACATCAAAAAGGATATGAATCTGACCTATGATCAAAAGACAGAAAAGCCTCCATACAGGCGACTTACTGGGAAGCAAAAAGCTCTTTGTAGTTTATCACTTATTTAATAGCAGTGGCACTTCACAGAGATGGGACTTGATTCTTGGCACTCACAGTGTAAGCCCTCGCTCTGTACATTGCAAGACAGAGGCACAGAGACCAGCCTACATTGTGGGGTTGCAGACCTGAGGGATCAGATACTATATTAAATAATTAAACATGATAGTGGGAGAACTGACCCAAACGCTGACTAGACATATCTACATTAACTTACAAGAATAAAACTGTACTATCTCACAGTCTGCTGATGCTAGAAGCTAAGGCCCTACTTTCCCACAGTTTATCCTGGCCATGTGCCCCCACTTTTTCCAATTTTTTTGCATTTACTACTGTAGATGGGTGAGCCAGGTCAGCTCACTAAGTAGTTTTCTGCTAGCTCAGCCAGCGGATCCCAAAAACTGTGGGACCATATGAACAGTTTGAAGAAACCAAAAAGTCTGGCAGAGTGGAAATTATCCTTCTGTGGGCAGCCAAGCATCCAATTGTCTCAGCTGTAACGGGAATCCTCCCAAAAGCTCTCTAAAGTGCTAATGATTTGCATTCCGTTTATAGCACCAGTGACAGCTATAATCAGCTACAGCTGGTTATTTTTTATTTAAAAAAAAAAAAAAAAATCACAGGTTGGAAGGATCTCAGGAGGACTCTGGTCCAGTCCCCTGCTCAAAGCAAGGTTACCTTTGAAGTCAGACTGGTTTGCTCAGGTTTTTGTTCATTCTTGCCTTCAAAAATCATTCTCTTTATTTGAGAAGTTGCACAATTTATATAAAGTTTGTTATATTATCCAGCTAAATGCCTTTCCTCTGTCACAAGAACATCTAACATAACTGTAGCAGAGAACAAAATGACCACTGTCCTTCTCTTAGAGCTGCTCAGGTGTAGGCAGAGAAGCACTCTGCAAATGTCTTTGTGCAAACAGCGCACTAGCACACTTGTACCCTTCCCTGTCAGGAGGCATCAATTCTTGGGTATCATTTCTTAGAGTCTGCTGAGAGACTTATGAACTCTCATCCTGGGAACATTTACTTTCCCCTAATCAGTCCAAATGAGGCAGGTGAGTGAAGTGTCCTACTCACCCTGTCTAACCTGGAGTAGTTTCATTCTGACCTTGGAGGTGGACGGGCTCTGGTGTACCTGGTGTACCTGGGAACAGGGGAAGGGATAGGTAACTATGAACTGCAGGGAGAACATCTCTTCATCCCAGCACAGCTGGATCTGGAAAAGGGCATCTGTCCATAACCTGGGATGCACATACACGATTGTATCTTCTTCTTTAAAATGATTTTTTCTGTAAAAAGAGCCAAGGAAGCTACTTGCAAAGAAAGTTATTTGGGTAACAAAGTCAGCTACCCAAAAGTTATAAGATGCCAGGTGACTGCACAACCTTGATGCAGTGCCTTGCGCAAAGTGTATTATGCAGTATCAGCACGTATTGTTCCTCCATGGGATCTCTATCTGGTTCACTGCAGAATACATATGAAGGACTAATAAGGAGATTTTAAACTTGCTACTTTCTAACATTCAAAAGCTTCACCTATATTCTAATTAATATTCCTGTAATGCAGAGGGTTACATGCAATATGCATGATGTGTGGACACACCTGTATATGCTTTGGAGAAAGTTCTTACCTGAAAGAAAAGTAAAAATGTCTTGCAAAAGATAGAAAAAATTATTAATGATGAGATTTGATTTTATCTCCCTCTATAATTCATGTTAACTTTGGATTTACAAGGTCACGTTAAACAATTTATATAGGAAATAGCAAATCAATTTATCATAGCAGACATAAAACGAACATGATCAAGCTTGGATGTGACTGCATGAACCGTCACATGAGGAGAAAATCTTGGTAGCTGCCTCAAAATAACCATTATTTGTCTCAAAGGCAAACAGACGAGAATGGCCTAAGGCCACTAAGAGCCAGACTCTCTGCATTTCAGAAGATGCAACACTGAGAAAGCTGAGATGAGGCAGAAAGCTGAGAGTAGAGCTCACATACAGGGGTACCTTTTGGTACTAATCCTGCCTTTTTTCCAACTCTTTTCATTCCTTCAGCTTTTTTTTTTTTTTTTTTAATTTTAGTGTGTATATTTTTCCTTCTTCCTGAGTCTGAAGTAAATTCCAGAAGGCAACATATGCATAATATCAGCTGCATTAAAAATTTTAGCTTGTAGGAATCAGAGCTATTTTTAGGTAAAATTTCTTATCCTTCTGTGATTCTTGTGAAAAGACAATAAATATGTAGAATGGACTTAAAGGTGGGAAATCTCTGCCACATACTGAGTTCAGCAACCCTGTTGTCTAGCCTTCTGTCCCTTTACTGCTTTGTGTTGCCTTTGTGAATGAGATACAGGGACATGATATGTTGGCTTTTATTTGGTCCCCTAATTCCTGCTAAAGAGATGAGGAAATTATACTTGGTAGCAACAGAAATTATACTTACTTGGTAGCAACAGATATTGGATGAAGTACAGCAGGAAGGTAAACAGGAGGTTTCCCATTGATTTGGTGTGATCAAGATAACACTACTGTTTTTAAAAATAAGTAATTCATTTCTAAATGTCTATACAATTAAAGGGCCAAAAGGCGTCTGCATTTAATCAGAAAAACACACACAAAAAAAGAAACTGTAAAATATGAGAAACCTTCTGTCTTTAAAGACACTATTTTAATTCAGATCAAGTGTTTGTCAATTAAGGGCATTAACTGGGGACACACTCATCCTAACTGGCATATGCATTCATCCATGGACATAGCCTGCAGGGGTGGTGATCAATTATTCAATAAGACATTTTATGCTGCCTCCACCTTTCATAGCACATCATCCACTGGATTGTGATCAGTGGCAAATATCTGAACAGGAGCAAATGAGAAAACAATTAATATTTCTTGGTTGAAGCTAAGTGAGATTTTAATTTCCTCAGTAAAAACTCTCCTCAGTCACCAGGTAATGGAAGACACATGAGTCTAGTTCCTTCTGTTCTTTGAAAAGAGCTGAGATGGTAGTTTCCCATTTTCCAAATATCCCATATGCTTTAGCATTCAAACCTCTCAGAATTCTGCCTCTTCCATCACATTTATTGTCACCTCCTTCTCCCCCACATCTTTGCTGGTGGTCCAGCAGCATATTGATAGAGAACAGTGTGCTTTTCCAGTTTTGAAGCTGCCTAAGACTGCAGTCAGAAACGCTGCTCTGGCTAAAACTGATGTAAGTAATAAGATCGCTGCCCCATACACTCTCCAGTTCCTTCCCCATCCTCCCCATCTACCTAGAGCTCAGTTTTCTTGGGTCACCCCAAAGCAAACTACCGCACAAAAAACCCCTGTCTATTTTCTGTTGGATCAGGGGATCTCATTCGTCCTGAAGTCGCAAAATTCTTTGACGTGATGCAAATAAGAGAACAGGGACACACGTGGGTGTGGGGACCTGAAGACAGAAAGGCTGCCATCTTTGGTGGTAGCCCACAGTTATACCAGATTAAGTGTAGTGTGAACCACTCTTGGAGAGGAATGTGTTGACCACAATTTCTCTACTGAGGGAAAATATAATATTATAAAGTAACATAAACTGCTTCCCACTCTTTTTGAGTTCTTTGGTTTTCCTTTAATCACTCAGTTGGAGACACAGTTTATGCAGTTCAGAAATGAGATACATGTGAAAACTCCTTCAAATTAAATTGTTTGTTTTCTGTTTTTTTTTTTTTCTTAAACTATTACAAACACATTTTTGATGTAACCATGGAGGACTCTTTCTGCACTCATTCTCTCAGTAAGTTATTTATACTTCACACCCTTGCCTTTTAGCACTAGGTAGGCTCTGCAATATATTTTTCGTGTAGCAAATAGCCTTTTTCCCCCCTCTTAACAGGAAAAACATACCAGAGATCATTATAAAACAATCAAGATTATTAATCCTACTCTTCTCCTGAGGGAGCTGTCTTGTGTTTCTATTGTTCCAGGGGATTCATCTCTCAGAAGTGCATACTTAGTATTTCCACCCCCCCTCCGTATTTGTTGTTGTCATGGGTAATATCAAATATGGAGTAGAACACATGGATGAAACTGCAGTATCTTTTAATCTCTCTCACTGTTTCCTAGGGGGTTAGGGATAAAAGCAACATTACTTGGGAGGCAGCATTTCAGTGGATCTTTTGGGGGGCAATTATTGTATCTGCATTGTTAGGTGCATTTGCTTAGCATTTGGAAAAGGCCTGATGGATTTAAAACTGAGTTCAACATTTGGAAAAGAGAATGTATTCTACTGTGAAATTAAAAGGAACTATTACTCTGTAAGAAATAAACTGTGCAGTTCTTACTTTTAAGTTAATAATAAGGTCTAGACCTAAATAAATAAACTGTGTTCTCAGTGGAATTAAACACATAACTAAAGAAGTCACCAAATTTCTGGTATCACTTAAGTCAAATATAAATGACCATTGAAAACTGGAAAAGAACAGGCAGCTAGGCTGGTTCTGTGTCTATCCATTGTGAAAACACTTTCTGACCATAAAAACGAGCTCTGGGTTTGTGTGCAATGTGTGAATATGTCTGCCATTACTTTAAAAATTGTATCTATGCCTGTTCAGTGGGAAAGGTCTTGAGAGAGGGAGCAAGCAAAAACTACGTGGGATGGGACATGGTCTTGATAAAAACTTCTGAGGTGGGATGTGTCAGAGAAGGGAGTACCTCTAGTGTAGAAAGGTCAGTGTGAGGGATAACTGAGAAGACTTGACAACCTTGCTGGAAAACCTTGCTGCTTGGCAGTGTGCCCAGAAAAGAAGAGTTACCATGAAAAAGAGACAACACACCTGCAAAGGGGATTGTCCCTCTCATTTTGTGCCTGTTAGCATGGAGCCTTCTCAAGAGTACCTACCTATTTACTATCCCCCCCCAAAACTGCACTCACAATACTCTGATCAGTGTAGCTGGATGCCAACCTCCAAAGGAGGGGAAGTGCCTCCTACAGAAGGGAGGCTTGGAGCTGAGCTACCAGATCCCTGCTGTACCTGGGAACTATATCCCTACTCCCAAACTAACCACAGCCAAATTCATTCTGGTACAAACAAGACATCCTCTGGCACTGGACTATACATTAGTATTCTTAGACTCTTTATAGGCCCTCTTCAAAGCCTTGATTAGGGTGCTCCACTACTCCAAGTCCTTTTGATGCCTCTCCGTAAACCATGCACAAGGCACTGGCATGATACTTCTTATCCCTGGCCATTTGGCAGTGAAGGACTGCTGCACAGCTTCTCCTCTCCAGAGCCTCAGCAGGTCTCTTCCCAGATCCAGTTCAAATGACAGTTGTGAAGACTGAAAACAAATGGCACTTCTGTGCCACCCACTTCGGTGTGGTGACACCATAAGTCACCTGGGGGCACACAGGTGATAGTGTCATTGCCAGCTACTATGGCAACAGAAACTCATGGTGCAAGGTAAAGGCTGTAGAGATCCACGTGCAGTACCTGCAGGAAAAGGAAGAGCAGGGTTGAGAATGGGTGCTTTGAGAAATCAGCTTTGCTCTTGGCCAGAATGGTTATAAGTGGGCAAAGAACTGACCAAGAAAAGGTGAGAAGAGATATGGCAGGTTCAGTAAAATCCTGGAGAGAAAATATTTGATATGTCATGAGACCAACCAACAAGCACTTAACCCCTTTTCGGAACACTTCACCTTTTGAAGTAGCTTTATAGCCTATCAGTATTATGTAGTATGTAGCTGCAATATTTTGGTGGGGTGCAAGGCATTCAAAAGCCAGGCCCAGTGCTTTGCCAGGCCATGACCCACAGCCCTTCAGCTCCCAGCACCATCACATCTACCAGTGCAGTGCAGGAGCCAGGGATGGCAGACAGACCCACATCTTTGCCCCACTGCTCCATAACCCACTGTTTGATTTTCTTTCCTGTATCTCCTACAATAAGTTGTAAAGCACTGTGGTGAAAGGGGACTATTAAATAAATAAAAGCCAGTGATGAACAGCCTGCTTTTAAGCAGGAAACTGTGTGTCATTGAGCTTCTTGTTTGTGTCAGGGAAGAGAGGGATGAAGGAGAGGTGGTAATGACAGGGCCTGCCTCCAGGGAGGGAGCTGGAGACAGCATTGAGTGGGGTGGAGAGCTCAGATTGAGGCAAAGGGAGAAAAGGAATATAGTACAGTAAAATAAACATGGTGGAATAAATAAAGGACAAGCAAAAGAAGAATTTATTACAACTGAAACAAAGCAGAACCACTGAAACTTTCAAAGCTATAAAAATGAGGAAATGAGAAAAAGTATGGAAACATTCCCATCAAAATTTATAAAATAGGCACAAGCTGGCACACTCGGAGAGAGAAAAAAAATGACAGGGAGGCTTTGATCTTGTCTGTCTCTTTCTCT